>NW_015164242.1:383137-404820 GCF_001447785.1 Gekko japonicus
CATTTTTGTCTATATAGTGCTATTGTGTGAACCTAACAGCAATTTCTTCCATTATTGTTGTACCTTTAAATTGCTGGTCCCCTTTGTAGATTTATTGATGGCTGCTGGGCCAAGATTGGCAACAATAGTTCCCCAGGAGCCCCATCGTAAATGCACCAAACAATTCCTCAAGATTTTCCAAAACATTACTCTGTTTTGGGCTCCTGGGGAACTTTGAAGTAGCACCAAAGCTTTCTCTCCAGCTGTCACCTGGAGACTGGCAACAGCTTGTCTGGAGTGTGGGCAGCATGGCATTGTATCTGTCTGAGGTCCCCCTTTTCCTCCTCCTCCTCAGATCCCACCCTCAGCAGGCTTCATCCCTAAAATATCCTGGAAGTTTCCAACCTGGAGTTGGCAACCCTATGTCCTGGAGTTCGAACCTGGCGTTGGCTACCATCAGCCAACGTTTATCTGCCTGTCTGTCTTTACAACCCCCCCACACACACACACAGCCTCTGCCTAGGGAGCAGCTGACATCATTCTCCTCTCCCAACTGAAAATTCCAACTGCCTTGCGGGGGGGGGTGAGTTTGAGGTGTGGAATGGAGTGTAGTCCAATCAGCTTCCATATGTAAATGACCTTGGAACACTGGCCGGGACTGCACAAAGCAGCCAATGAACCCAGCCAGTGTCTTCCGAGTGGCAGTTTTTTCGGCCTAACACTAAAGGGGCCAATTTTAGAATTCTGGCACCCAAAACTCTTTTATAATAAGGGAGAGATTCTTAATTGGGAAGGTCAAGCTTCGGATCAGATAAGTATTTGCTGTTCCCCTCCCTATCCATTTAGTGTAAAAGTGATTATTTTCTATACCTGTAATACTAAGGACCTTGTGTGATTGTGTGTGAGATTCAGTTTTGTTTGTATGTGAACCAAATATTCACAAGTAAAAAGAACAACTTTATTTTAAGATACCAGTTTCGTCTCCTTCTCTCACTGGGAAAATCCTCAGGGTGGGACTGGACTCCTGTATATACAGGCAAGGACCCCAAAATATTTAGTCTGGCCTCTGTTGTAGATAAAACAGTTTGGCTAACATTTGTGACCTACTGGCATCAAAGCTGTGAGCGAGTGATTTAGCTGCTGCATAAATTAGTTTGCTCTGGAGCCATCCTTCCTGAGCTAAGACAAAAATGTGTGAGCCGGAGGCTAAAAAACGCTAACTCACCTTAGAAGGAACACTGGTTACAGACTGATATTTCCTTTCTTAGAAAATACTAACACCTGGACATTGTACCTAAGAGACTGAAAATTAAGAATCCTCTACAATTCACTTATCCTAGGAACTATGCGGAAAATCTGTGTCTCACATTCTCCAAGAAACCACTCAGACATCTGATCAGTGTCCTGTACCAGAAACAGAAGCTGATCCAGGACAAACTCTCTGAACTGGACATTTCTACAGGGAATCAACCTGCTTTGCAAAATTTCTACAAAAAAAGACAAGCCATCTACCCCTCTCAGTTACTGAAGCAACAACAAACCTTTGATGGTCTTAAAGGTGCTACTGGACTCAAACTTTATTCACTCTACATGTGGAAATAGGGAAAAGGTAGTTACATAAAACTGGATATTTGGTCTGAGCATATTATCACAGTATTGTACTATGTAGCCCAAGGCTACATAAATGCTGATATATGGGGTGTGGGGTGGTCATCTATAATAGTGGATGATTTCCATTTTGTTTTTGCCTTTTCTTATTTGTCACAGTGGGTATGTTTGCCCCGCAATAGAAAATTTATTCCTGGGATCCCAGATCACCACAGACTGTGAAAGCAGCCATGAAATTAAAAGATGCCTGCTCCTTGGGAGGAAAGTGATGGTGAACCTAAACAGCATGATAAAAAGTAGAGACATCACCCTGTCAACAAAAGTCCGCATGGTCAAAGCAATGGTATTCCCAGTAGTCATGTATGGCTGCGAGAGTTGGACTATAAGGAAGGCCGAGCGCCGAAGAACAGATGCTTTTGAACTATGGTGCTGGAGAAGACTCTTGAGAGTCCCTTGGACTGCAAGAAGATCAAATCAGTCAATCCTAAAAGAAATCAACCCTGACTGTTCCCTGGAAGGCCAGATAATAAAACTGAAGCTCCAATACTTTGGCCACCAAATGAGAAGGAAGCACTCACTGGAGACGACCCTGATGCTGGGAAAGATTGAAGGTTAAAGAAGATGGGGACGGCAAAGGATGAGATGGTTAGACAGTGTCATAGATGCAATGAACATGAAATTGAGCAACCTTCAGAGGACGGTGGAAGACAGGAAGGCCTGGCGTGATCTGGTCCATGGGGTCACGAAGAGTCAGACTCAACTGTGCGACTGAACAACAACAAGAGGATTTAATGTAGACTTCAGTGTTCTGATTCTGTAAGTTAACTTTTTCATAATAAAGGTAAAAGGATTAATCCTAGGCAAGTTTACTTTGAAGTAAGTATTTCTGAATTCATTGGGACATACCCAAAAAAGTGTACACAAAAAGAGTACAGCCGTGATGTTGTTTATGTAATCAGCGTAACTTTTACTGCCTGCTTGAACAGCAATGCCAAATGCTACCTGCTAAAGCACAGAGTTTGCTTAAGTCTAATGTGCTCAGCAGTTTGCTTTTTCCTTCAAGCATAAAATGATGCACAGTAATGATTGCTTAATTCCAGTGTTTCATTAACAAGTGGACAATGTTAACTCTTTCTTTTTAATCACGTCAGGACTCATTTCCATATTTCCACTTTCCCCTTTTATTCTTTTTCTTTCCATCGTCTTAATTTAGTTACACATGGGCTAACTAGAGCAGCTATAATTAGGGACTATTAGCTATTCTAATTAAAGGAAACTTTTAAGTGCCCAGTACACATATTGTTTTGGAGACATTCAAGGGCATTTGCTCAGGGATAAAAGAGGGTATTTTCATGACTTTTTAAAAATTAGTGTGATTGCAACGGTTCTTTGAATTTCACAGTGGAGTAAGGGAGCCTTTTGTTTATTCATTCATACCCCATTTTTTCTCCCCAATGGGGCATAAAGCAGATTCCAATTCAAAGAAAAAATTACAATCAAGACAAAAAAGGGAGGAAAGCCAATCTTCCTTCCCCCCCCCCACTAGCCTTCTCTCACCCTGCTCTCGACTACCACACTCACAACTGCTTTGGGCAGATGCTGCTTAGGTGGATCATATCCAGCATCAGGTTTCTATTAGGTGTTGAGCACATTTGGTATGTTTGTTTTTAAAGGACTTCAAATGTGCTCACAAGCTAGAGTAGTACTAACAGTTCAGCCTCTAGAACAGGTAATTTTTTTGGGGGGGTGTCAGAGCAAAGAGCTATGGATGCTTAAACAAATGGCTCCCACTGAAAACCTCCCTAAAAAGCTTTAAAATCAACATACTGAGGGTCTCTTCATACACCATGGCATGGGAAAGAATTCCAGACCTAAACACAAAGACAAAACGATTTTAAGTACCTCTGTCTTTTCATATTTTACAAGAAACGCTAAAAACGGGCCCGCAACAACGCAGCTAGATCTGGCATCTAAAATGGCGGCCGGCACGGTGGGACAGCAAGCAGAGGGCCTTGGGGTGAATCTAGAAAACCAACTTAAAGCGAACAACATAAAATTATGCTGGATCCCAGAGACTGTGACTACAGAACTCAAACCTTTTTTATCAGAATGGCTGGAAGGAATCTTAGAATTAGATTCTGGACAAACCCCTTTGATAGATGTTGCGTACAGAGTGGGCTCCCTAAGACAGAGGCAGTCTAACTTTCCCAGAGACATAATCGTTAAACACATGGAATCCCAACTGAAATACAAGCTTCTTGCCTTAGCTAGATCCAAAGGTCCTTTGCTACTACAGGGCAACAAAATCCAAATTTACTAGGACCTATCCTCCGAAACTCTTCAAAGAAGGAAGACACTGAAACCAATAATACAGACGCTGAACGAAGCTAAAATCACCTACAAATGGGTGGCGTATTGTAAGCTCCAGGTTTCTGCAAATGGTACCACATTGCAAGCTTTGGACATGGAATTGGGACTGAAGCTGTTACAAGATCTCCAACTACAGCCGCCTCAGGATTTACCTGCAGAAGACCCACCTGTTCCGAGGGATCAAGCTACATCGCGTTGGCATAGAGCAAGAGAAAGGAAAGACTGTCGGTCCAAATTCTCATGAATGCTACACTCAAATTGGAAGCTGTGACTACAACTAGAGACTATACAACTATAACAAGTGGTGATGTATCAACCCTATTTTATTGGTTGGCAAGAAGATAATACAGTTTATAAACAATAACTCGAGACTCTAAGAAAGGTTTTATTTTATACTTTATGCCTAATTCACTGATGTTATTTACTATTTTGAACCTATTAGATCTATATTATCTCTACATTTATAAAGTATTTTGTTAATAATAACAATAACCCAGCACAGGAGGTTTGTACATTTTATGATATTGGAGTCACTAAAGAATATTATAATTACTATTAATAGATGCAATTTTTAAGTTCATGATTATGAGATCATATGATTGATGATGTTTTCTATGGCTTCATACTTACCACAACTCTGTAATCTAAAGAATACAATATCTTGGACTGAAACGATTATAGCTAGAACAACATGGGAAGTAGAGTACATGGAAACAACTAGATTAACTACAGGATATTTATCTTATCCAACAGCTGCAGTAGATAACTATTTTTTATATCAAAGGGGGGAGGGAACAAAACAGAAATCTTTATTTAATTCTTAGAAGGTACCAATACTTAAACATTTATTGATTAAGTTATTTGTTAAGGTATAAACCAAGAAAAGGGGGGGAAACAAACAACCTATAGTTGCCTTGAAATGTTGAATGCAAAATACAAATTTCTGTATAATATACATAACAACTGATTTTGATCAGATATCGTATCTAAAGGGAGGGATACAGTGGGAAGCCTTTATTAGCTCCCTGTACATTTTATTTCAAATAATTTTGTGCTTATGTTATAAGCCCTGAAGGAAAGGGAATACAGGGTCCAAAAGATGACTCTGTGCTTAGTTGATGTTCAGTTGATGTTATTAAGTTAATTGTTGTTTATAACATATAGGACGACAGGTGTAACAATACAAAATGAATACTCATCAATTCCCAACCTCTCTATATTATTGAGAACTTTACTTTTGACTAAACAGATTATAGTTAACACTTGGTCTGAACTAAGAAGACAGATGGAAACAACATCCAGTATTTGTAATGACAATGGCTAAAATATTGATGATAATGTTAAATTCATCTCACTGAATTGCAGAGGTCTAAATTAAGAAACACACCTTAAAGGTAACTCAGATAAAGTGTTTTCATCTAATAAATTCTCTTACCAATACCAGGCACAAGGAACATCCAAGTCCAGAGGGGTGGCTATGTTAATCAATGAATCTGTGTGATTCCAGCTAATCAAAATGGAAAGTGATCCAAGAGGTAGATTTATCTTTTTAAATGGCTCTTTAAACGGAAGTTTACTTTAGCCTCTATATATGCACCAAACAATGGCCAGTTGGATTTTATTCAGAACACCTTATTACAGCTTACATCATTTAGCACAGCTCCATGCATAAAAGGTAGTAATTTCAACTACATTTTAAACCAAGCTCTAGATAAATCGAACCTGAAAAACAAATCAAAACTATGGAAGTTGAACCCTACTAATTCTGATCACACTGAACTGTACAATATTTTGCAACATTTTCATCTTGTTGATATATGGAGACATCAAAACCCATCAACCAAAGACTACACATATTCTTCTTCTAGACACCAGACCCACACAAGAATAGATTACATACTAGCATCTTCTTCTATATCTAGTTTTTTTCCAGAAACAAATATTGGGCCCAGGATATGGTCAGACCACTCATGGGTAGAATGTATAATGGACAATAGAGACAAAACACCACAATCATACACATGGAAATTGGACCCAAGATTTTTATTATTACAATCAGTAACAGATACGATAGAAAAAGATATTAAGGAATATCTGGAACATAATACATCTTGTGGAGTTTCGCAACACATGGTGTGGGACGCTTTGAAAGCGGTAGTCCGAGGAAAGTTAATGGCTGTAGCCTCCACCTTTAAAAAAGAAAAACAGAAGTTGAAACAAGAAATGATAGATAAAATTAAACATCTAGAGGAAGAGTACCAGAAGTTTGGAAACAAGTGAATTTATAAATCATTACTTTTAGAAAGGAAAAAGCTTGAAACAACAGAAGTATCTCAAATCCAAAAAAGGATAGCATACATCAAACAGAAATACTGGTTTAAAACACCACAGTCAGTAAAGCTATTAACATGGAAGTTCAAAAAGGAACCTAATGATAATGCTAGTCATGCCATCAAAGACAAAAATGGCCAACTAAAACATACTATAAAAGACATTTCAGAAACCTTTTTAGAATACTACTACTCTTTATATAAGACAGACTAAAGTTTCATAACACTATAGAATCAATAAGCAACTTTTTACAACAATACCCGCTTCAATCAACGTTATCAGCAGAGCACAAAGCATCGTTGGAAGAACCTATTCCACTGATGGAGATTTAAGCCACTATTAAAAAACTAAAAACTGGCAAATCACCAGGAACTGATGGATTTACCACCGAATTTTATAAGAAGTTCTCAATGGTTTTAGCTGAACCCCTATCTTGGACTTGCACCCAAGTTTTGGAAGAAGGCATCATGCCACACACTTGGAACACAGCGAAAATTGTTCTTATTCCAAAACCAGATAGAGCCATAATACTTATGAGTTCTTATAGACCAATTTCATTGTTGAATCAAGATTACAAAATATTTACAGCTACTATGGCGGCCACACTCAATAAAATTATCGAGTCCTATATACATACGGACCAAACAGGGTTCACTCCCAATAGGGAAATCACAGATAACACGCGGAAAGTAATAAATGTGATCCAATACTGCCGTCACCACAACATTGAATCATCTTTTATTTTATCTATAGACTTTGAAAAAGCTTTCGACAGTGTGGAAACGTCCTATCTTAGATTTCTCATGAAATATATGAATTTTGGCCCTAAATTTTTGAATATGATACACAGTATTTACCAAGCACCAACAACATGTATCCAAACAAATGGTTTTAATACAGATCAATTTGAGCTTACCAGAGGAACAAGGCAAGGATGCCCTATTTCTCTGCTATTGTTTGTGATAGCTATAGAACCTCTTGCAAACGCCATATGGACCAACCCCAAAATTTTGGGCATCAATGTTAAAGACCACAGCCTGAAACTCAGTCTTTTTGCAGATGATATGACACTGTTTTTGACTTCCCCAGAAACATCATTACCGGAAGTTCAAAATACCCTTGCAACATTCAGTGAAATACCAGGTTTGAGAGTAAATGATTCTAAATCGATTCTTTACCCAATAAAATTATTAAGAGCTCACAAATCTTACATCGAGAACAATTACAAATTTAGCTGGACTAAAAACTACTGGAAATACCTAGGCATTAAGATCCCACCCAACTTAACAGATTTGATCAAATATAACCATGAAGATATAGCGAAATCTTTGGAAAAACTGCATACAATGCCATCCGCACCTCTTTTCACATGGATAGAAAAAGTTCGTTCTAAAAACCTTTATTTTTCCAAAATTTCTTTACTTATATTGAGCAATCCCTATTCAGTTACCACCAGAAAAAATTATAATTCTTATTCAAGCATGGCTGTAATGGGACTGAATGCAAATTCAAAGCATATACAAATGAGAATGCATACAAAATATAAATATTGGAACAATACACAAGTGAGAATGCATACAGGATATAAATATTTGAAAAATTTGAAAAATTAGGAGCTGCAAAGAAAATTCACCCCAGTCTCAAAAGCTGGCATACACTAAGGCAGAATGGTCAGTCAAGGAGGATTAAGGGTCCTTAGCCTGCCATGTGCTGCACCTTAATTTATACCTAATATTCAGGCTGCATCAACACAGGCAAAGTTTCTTAAAGGTCATACTTCCTAATAGTAATAACTATTGGATGGTAGAACAGACTGCCTTGCCGGTGATACACTATCACCAGTTTGGTATAGTGGTTAAGTGCACAGACTCTAATCTGGGAGAACCAGGTTTGATTCCCCACTCCTCCACTTGCAGCTGCTGGATGACCTTGGGTAAACCATAGTTCTGACAAGAGCTGTCCTTGAAAGGGCAGTTCTCGAAAGAGCTCTCTCAGCCCCACCTACCCCACAGGGTGTCTGTTGTGGGGAGGGGAAGGGAAAGGAGTTTGTAAGCAGCACTGAGACTCTGAGTGAAGGGCGGGGTATAAATCCAATCTCCTCCTCCTCTTCCTCCTCCTCTTCCTCTTCATCTTGGAAGGTCTTCATGGAAGGTCTTCAATCAGAGGCTAGATAAGCACCAGTCAGACATGCTGTAAGTGCCTATTGCTGCAGTGAACCAGGGATTGGATTCAATTAACTCTGAGGTCCCTTCCAACTCTTAATACTTTATGACATGCCAGAAGAGGCATACAGTAAGGGGCAAGGGTGGCATCTAGAAATTCACACAGTCTGTGCACTATGGTAGTATGGGATGGCTATCACAGATCAGATATCATAGAAGGAGCTTTCTTATTTTGTAAATGCATAACTTGTGATATCTGTATACGTTGGCTCTGAGATGGACATTGAATGCATTATGCGGGGGAATTGAAGCAATTAGCAAGGTACAAACAATACATGCAAAAGAGCTTTTTAATGCTAGAAAATAAAAGCTTCAGAAAGACTTACAAATGCTGTATTGACACAATGTCACAAATAATGGCTAGGACCCAATCAGCCACTTCAGGCAAATGTCAGGGACTTCAATCCAACCTCTGAGCCACATCATTAACTGCCTTTGAAACTTCAATCAGACATGCTTTTCTGCATGTTACTGATGAAGTTGGATGCCACTTGAGAAAGATCAGCTTGAAGTTTCATTAGATGCACAAAAATAGTTATGCAATTGATACCAGAATGACACATGACAAGCAGATCCACCGGCATCTGAGACTAGTTGCTAAGTTAACTAGTTTGATTTTCTCCAGACTATATATTTTGCCATATCTGTCATCTATGCTTAAACAATAAATCTGAGTATATAATTCATGGCAATAAAGCAAAAATATTATTCTCTTCTGACTTATAAAACACAGCAAGTAACAGTGTTAATGAGACCCACTATAGGTTATTACCTTATATTTCATAAAGGGAATAAAGATCAAAGTTACCAAGAATGATCTTCAGATTTGATCTACTCTGCAATGTATCTGGAAATTAATGAGTGTAAGTAGCATATTTTTCATCCTGCTATATTGTAAGCTATTTGCAAATGACAAATGTTTTTACTATGGAGACAAAATATTTATTTATTAAGCTGCTCCAGTTGCACAGATTCATGTTTATTCCCCCAACTATTCATAATATCACAAAGCACTAATACTAAGAATACCAATTACAGAGCCATAAGGAACGCTACCAAATAGAGCCAGTGTGTGGTAGAAAATGTATATATTATGAAGTTTGGTGTAGTAGTTAAGTGCACGGACTCTAATCTGGGAGAACTGGGTTTGATTCCCCTCTCCTCCATGTGCAGCTGCTGGATGCCCTTGGGCAAGCCATAGTTCTCTTGGAGCTGTTCTCTCAAGGACAGTTCTGGAAAGAGCTCTCTCAGCCTCACCTACCTCACAGGGTGTCTGTTGTGGGGAGGGGAAGGGAAAGGAATTTGTAAGCCGCTCTGAGTGAAGGGTGGGGTATAAATCCAATCTCCTCCTCCTCCTCTCCTCCTCCTCTTTACTGTCAGTGTGGCCCCAATCCACAGATTTAGATATCCATATATGGGAGCCACACTTGAGAAACTGATATATAGATTTGCTGGAAGTTGATGATCTAATAATTCTTCTTCTCCTCAGGTTTCCACCCTGTATTTTGTGTAATAGTCAGATGTATTGTGGGCTTTCCTCAGTTCCTGGTGCCATATTTGGTTTGCTATCTTGGTGTACAAGGAGAAAAGTCTCCAGATTTCCTCCTCAGTACCATTTTCCTGACCTGAGATGGTTTTGTGGCACACTATTGGTCCCACTGAGGAAATTCAGGAATGTACTCTTTCAAGTTGGAAAAATGCTTGGGGGTGGTTAAAGCTCTTTCTTCACATGTGCCACAATTGTGATCTGAATTGGACACCAATGAGACATGGGAATCAAGAAGAACATGCAGCTTACATCTGACTATTACCCAGGCCACAGACTGGAGACCCCACCCAACCTGTGAACTCTGTAATGTTTAAATGTAGAAGTGAGACTGAAGTCTTCATTTGTCCAGTAAGCTCACTAGGCAATCTGAGGTCATTCATCTCTCTCTGTTTAGCAGAACCTACCTCATAATGTTGTGATGAGGATTCAGTGAAGGAAAGATCCATATAAGCTGCTTTGAGCTGGGAAGTCCAGGATGGGCCACCAGAATCACTGCCCCTCCCCTCCATGGCCCACCCAGGCCCACCCACCCCACCTGGCCACCCCAGGTAAGCAAGGAGGGTCTCCCCCCTGCAAGGTGAGTAGGCTGCATCATTGCTGGCTAGCCACTGCCCAAGCCCCAGAGGGGTTGAGCAGGCAAGCAAACATCAAGCCAACCAGCCACGGTCGCAGATGTGTGCACAGGAAGTTACATGTGGGGAGCATCCTGAGATCCTAAAAAAGAAGTTTCAGGCACACTCCTCATACAGAGGAGGTCAGACCTCCAGAGCTGTCTCTGAGAAATCTTCCTGAAAAGGCTAAGTAAAGCATGCAAGCCAGAAACAAACCTTACTCAAGTCAAGAATGCACAATAATGGGGCCAGTGCTTTCATGAGTCATTGTGTGAGGTTCTCTGCCTCCCCAATGTCTCCAAAAGGGAGGGGGAAGAGCTTCATTTGGTTTCTTTCCTGAGGGAGGGCGCGAAAGCCACTGAGACAGAAAGGAGGCAGCATTTTCCTTGGAAACAGGCTGAGCAGCAGAGCTTAGACTGCCCACCTCCTTGTCAGATAGTGTCCCCCCTTTCCCCTCACAAACTCAACTTACAGCAATGAAGAGACCCTCAAGACAGGCTCACTGCAGTATGAAGGTCTGCGGTGTTTGTGCAGTTTCTCTATCTCTGTCTGTCTGTCTTAGAGAGAAGGAAAACATGGTAGAGGATTCCAGTCTTTTCAGTGCAGCCAGGGGGAGGGAGATCCAGAATGCACCAGTCTGCCCCAGAATTTTCCACCATGCCTGCTCAGCTGCAGTTGCCTCTCCCTACAGCTAACTGAACCCAGAGTACTCACCTGTGAAGGCTTCCTTTCATGCAGTTCCCTTTGAAACAGGGCTGCTGGGGTAACTGGTTCACAATTTCTCCCAATGGACTGTCATGCTTCTTTCCCCCTCTCCTGCAGATAGGTGGGCACATGTGAAAGACAGCTGACAAGCCAGTCAACGGCTGTTCAAGCCCTGCAGGGAGTGGGTAAGATGCACAGCCACTTACTCCTCCTGGTTTTTTTGATCTTGGGGACCATGGTTGGTTGGTTGGGAGCTGTGGTCAGTTGGGGCCTCCTACCCCAGGGCCTGAGGCAACTCCTGCAAATGCCCCATGGCTAAGACTGCCCCTGCCTTGAGTTCCTTCAAGATTAGGTGTCATAAACAGATAAAATAAGGCCATTTTTTCTCCCCTGTTTAAATTAAAAATACTATAGTTAGTTAAAAGACTGGTAAAAAGAGCAATACTGCAGCAGTTGCTGGAACATATATGTCAACCCCTCTCTGTATCAGCACTTCATCAAAGCAGTAGGAAACACAATCGATAGAATCAAGCATAACTAATTAGAGACAAACTAAAATAAACATGATCTTCTCTTGGCATCAGAATTTCAGTGAAGACTGTACCAGGCAAACTTCCCCAGGAAAACCGTTCTATGGATGTAACACCCCCATTGAGAAGGCTGTTTCCCAAATAGCCACCAGTTCCAATTCAGCAGGCCAGGGTTTCTGAAGCAAAGCTTCTGTTGAATATCTTAAGTCATGGGCAGGACTATATGGGAGGAGGTGATCATTCAGATACCCCAGGCCCTTTAAAGGTTAAAAACAAAACCTTGAATTGTGTGGAAACAAACTAGAAGCCAATGAAGGTCTTTTAAGACTGGTGTGATATGAGTATTGTGGGATATACTTGTCAACAATCTAGGTGAAGCATTTTGGAAGTTGAGTCTCCAGGGGCAACCCCATGTCAAGGATATTATGATAATCTATTCTGGAAGGGAACAGGGTGTGTATAACTGTGTCCTGACCATTTCTCTCCAGGGAAGGACACAACTGGGATGCCACTCAAGGTTGGCAAAAGGAATTGTCTGCCACAAGTGCCACTTGGGCATCCATGCATAGAGCTGTATACAGAACCGCTCCCAAGATGTGGACTTGCTCCTTCAGAGGGAGTGCTACCTTGTCTGCAAGAAATAACAAGTTATTATCTAGATTTGAAGGACAACCAACCAACTGGTCTGAAGAACATCACATTTTAAAAAATATTGTATCTTCCACAGAGGAAGCCACTTGGAATTTTTTTAAAATTAAAATCTAGTTATTTTTATACTCTACTTTTTCTATACTGGCTGCACAGGCCCAAGATTTGAACTGTTTTGGAACTGTAGTGTCTTGACTGACAAACATCTGAGTTACATAAAAGATATTGAAACCTTGCACTGCATAGCTGCTGCCTAAAATATCCCTATTTCTTCTCATTAGCATAATTGTATCAGAATGCAAAAGGATTTGATTTGTAATCTGACATCGGTAGTCCTTTGATTTGCACAAGGCCTTCAAGATTTCCTTTTTTTTTTTGGTCAAAGACCTAAAAGTGCACTGATTGTCAATGCCCTATGTATTGTCTTGTGAGAACAGCACCAAAAACACTTCTGTGCATAACTGGCACAATTATTTACAAGGGGGCAAAAAAACTACCTGGAAAATCCAACACAAGAAAATAAAATATTTATCTAATTCCAGCATTATCTTTTGTCCGAGCTCACTCCTGAGTCCATGAGATGAATCAGTAACTAATTACTGACTAAAAAGGAGTGTGTCTCTTGTTAACGGTGCAGCGAATTGCAGTAAAAGTTGCTATGGAGCATACTGCTGACAAATACAGTAAGACATAAGACTATGGATCACAGTTTTCTCAGTGATTTGTGCAATAAACCTAAAGCAGTTCACTGGCAAATCCTTACAGTTACAGAACATTCCAGTTAACTTCAGGAAAGCTTCTCCAGAAAAGTGACTTGAAATTTTCTAGTTGATAATTGTCTTTAGGATGTCAGACTGAAATGCAATCTTCCTCCAGCGTTGGTGGCATAGCTCTACAGTATTTGCATAAAATTAAATTTAGCCATGTTGCAGTGCTTTAGTGGTAAGACTTTTATTTGCTCTGCAGTAAGTCTTAAGATGGGGCCATTCAGTTATAATTTACAGGCTACTATTAGCTGCGGTGGCTCAAGTGATTAAGACGCTGAACTGCAGGCTGTGGAAGGTCGGTAGTTCAGCAGTTCGAGACCCGAGTGTGCCACATGACGGAGTGAGCTCCCGTCTCTAGTTCTAGCTCCTGCTAACCTAGCAGTTCGAAAGCAAGAAATTGCAAGTAGATAAATAGGTACCACTTCAGTGGGAAGGTAACAGCGTTCTGTGCGCCTTGGTGTTTAGTCATGCTGACCACATGACCACGGAAATGTCTTCAGACGGTGCTGGCTCTTTGAGCACCGCACTCTAGAGTCAGATTTGACTGGCTTTTAACAGTACTGGAGAATAAAGCTTTCACGTGGCATTTTGTGCCATTTAAGACATTATAAATACTATTTGTTCCTGTGGGAGTTTCAGACAGTTCAATCCGAAAGGTAAAATAGGAGTTCTCTATCTAATGATGACTACATCCTTTCGTTCTTTTCACTACTAGAGGTGAATCATGCTCAAATGTTTTTTACAATTTAGTGGGGTGCTTTTTTATTCACCAGTTTTTCCAAGTGTAGGAAAGCTGAAAGGAAAAAAAAATCTGTAAAAGTTTAAAGAACATATTAAATTGCATGTGCTTTAGAGACATTCCCTTTTCTTTTGCAGTGTTATGGAATTTGTAGTTTGAAGACTTGTCCCAAGATTGCATCACCTTTGTTTGTTCTAGAACAAAGCTTACAGTGCCAACCTAAGAATACTTTCCTGGGAGTAAGTCCAATGTAATAGGCCTGAGAAGGATTCTGAGTTCACTTCTTAGGACAGCACTGCTAGAAATCAGTGTACAAGATATTTTAGTTGCCATTCATATTAAAGTTGTTTTAAGCCATCCCTCATTTGAATAGTTTTCCTCTATGGACCAATATTGCAATCTAGAACACTGGTATTCACTCCATGGCTTGGTGAGAGCCAGATTCATAATTAGCATCAACCAAAAGAGCCACATTACCACTGCATGCCCTGTGCACCACCCCACCAAACACATACATATCATAATATAAGGTATAACTATTAACTACTCAGATTCATATCTGATGAAGGGAGTTTCAAAAGCTTATACCCTCAAAATCTTGTTGGTCTCTAAGGTGCTTCTGAACTTGAAACTAGCCAGAATTCTTCTGAGCCTGTACGGTGGTCTCAGCCCATCATTCTTGAACCTTAGCCAGCTTTTGTGAACCTGGAGTGTGCCTGGAGTAAAGGTAGGCTTGCCAAGTTTCTGCAGCAGGTAGGGGATCCCTTGCCTCTAGCAGACCTTTCCTGCTATTAATCAGATGGGTGGCGAAAGGAGTGATGTCAGGTATCACCAGGGAGACTCTAGCATTCAGGCACAACTCATACAGTTTAGCCCAAATGCAAGAGAGTTGCTGGGGCTGTACTGATACCACTTCCAGTATAACAGAAGCTGACAGCGTATCACCAGTAACGTCAGTAGGTCGCTGACAAGGGCCCAGCTATTTCAGTGAGTCTCCAACCTTGATCTGGCAACTCTAAGTACAGGAAAGGACATCCTTTTCTGCCTTCTCTTTCTCTCTCTCTTCTCAGCAGGAGGAACAGCAGTTCAGTCAGCAGAATGAGATTGCCAAGGCTCCTCCACCTCCTAACTCAGCCTCTTCCTCCTGTACCTTCTGGCCAAATCTGTTGGCCTGTAGTCTCCACACTTCTTTGCAAAGCTCATGCTTCCATTGCAAGAGCTCTGCATTCAGGAGAGCAATGCTGCCTTTTATCCAGGGGTCACAGGTACAGGCCAGCTTTTACTTCCCTTTCTTACACAGAAGATGCAACCTGTTGGTGATGCCCACCTGCAACCTCTCTGCCAAGGCCCTGACTCATGGGAGAACAGCTGGCTCAAGTGTGGAGGCCAGTCCCCAGTCCAGCCCTTGAATCAGGGGGATGACTTGCCCCAGGCTGACTGTATAGGTGCATGGCACATTGGTGTTGTCCTGGAAGGGCTTGAGGACACACACCATTTGGGAGAGGGTCAGCCAGTTGTTGGAGCTGATTCTGAGCTCCTCTTCCCAATGCAGGGTGGTCATGGAGGAGATAACATCCTGCACTGCACTCTTCTGCTCCACCAAATATGCAATCATGGCATTGGTGGAGTTCATCATCCCCCTCCCCCGCCTCTCGTGCAGCAGATTGGAAGACTTGATGCTGTGTGAGAAGCGGGGTAGCCATACACCAGCTGGCCTCAAGGAAGGACTGCATCTTGAGTGAGGCAGCATCCCAGGAGGCCTTGACAGTGCTCCCCAACCCTTCCTTCACCACCAGCTGAAGCGTGTGCACCAGACAGATGATGCCTTTGAGGCACACACACTTCACCTCTGCCAGCTCATTGGCGTTCATGACCAGGTAGCCACTGATGATGTTGCTGCCACCCACCCACTCCCTCCCTCAGGCTATTCTGTATCACACGGCAGCAATGCTTTGCTTTCTGTGGTCTGCATCCATCCCCTGCACATGGAGCAGAACTACTTTGTAGCCTGGTGGCAGGACTGCCCCCTCCTGGGGCCTGAGCCATGTCCCAACAGCCCTGCTTGCTGTTCCAGAGGTCTGCCATAAAGTGCATGATTCTGCCTTGTGCTCTGGAGAGCTGAGCATTGACCATTGCCACTGCAGCCAGCAAAAGGCTACATCCCACAGCAATCATCTACTTTATACTTTAAGTTTTATTGTAAACTTTGTGTTGACTTTATGTAAGCCGCTCTGAACTGGCCTTGGCTGGGAGGACGGGGTAGAAATTTAATATATATATAATCTCCCTAACAAGGAGAGTTACTGCTTCCTGCATCTTCTACATAGCCCTTTTGACCTCTTGGAGGATGGCCCACCTTGTTGTCCCATTCACAGCACCCTGAGTGTGGCGAGCCTTTCTTGGAGGGGCCTCCTGCTCCCCCCTGCTCCTCCCTGCTGAGAGGGAGTGGGTCTCTTCTTCCTCCTGCTGGCCACCGGCCTCCACTCTTGCCCCTGGCAGCAACATACCGGGGTGCACCCTTTGCAGATCCTCCTCTCCCAAGAGTGTTAGCAACTGCTGGTGGAAAACTCTACATATTACCATATTATTATTTCCAAACAAAGAGAAGCAACTTTTAAAAACTTTTTAAAACCTCCAACTGAATTATTTCCATTTTCTTCCCCCCCCCTTTTTAAAGTACCCGGTTGGGTATACTTTTATTGCTTTTCATATTATACACAAACCAACATACATACTACATATAACAAACAACCACTTACATACATAACACATACAAAGAGATCAGTATAACTCTATTAGCATATTTAACAATTTTCTTAAATCACTTTCTATAAGTTTGCTTAAGTTTCTATACACTCTTATCTTTTTACCATAGTTTCTAATTAACTATACAAGATTAATAATACCAAAATTTCCATTACTTTAAACTATGCATTTATATTGTACCAGTCATACAGTTTTTTCCATGTCTTTTGAAATGTTGGGTCTGTTGTCCCTCTCATCAACGATGACAGTTTGTCATTTTCAGCCATCTCCAACAGTTTATTCACATATTCTTGCTTCTTTGGTGCTTCCATTTGTTCCCAATATTTTGCATATAATATTCTTGCTGCCATAGAAAGGTGTACTATCAAATATCTATCACCTTTATCAAAATCCTTTGGAAATATGTTTAGTAGTAATATTTCTGGCAAAAATGGTATTTTAATTCTCAATATCTCTTGCATCATCTCGTGGATCCATCTCCAGTATCTCTTTGTTACATCGCAAAGCCACCATATATGATAGAATGTACTTATCTTATTTTTACATTTCCAACATTTATCTGAACAATTTTCATTCTGCTTAGCAAGCTTATCTGGTGTAATATACCATCTATAAAACATCTTATACATATTTTCTTTATATGATACTGCCTTAGTCATTTTAATATTTTTAGACCATATCTGGTCCCACTCTCTCCAAGTAATATTACGACCTACATTTTGAGCCCACAGAATCATATTTTGCTTAATTGTTTCATCTAACAGCAAATCCTCTAACAAAATTTTATAGATTTTCTTTATCAGTTTATCATCCGACACTACAAGAGTTTTTTCTAGTTCAGTTAGTTTGTCATTAAAACCAGTCTTTTTATCTTTATTATAGATAGATTCTAATTGCGTTCTATTCCACCAAGACAAATGCTCTGGCAATTTCAAGCAATCTTTCTCATCCAAAATATCTTGCTATCTAAGCAGCTCTTCACCTGTAAAGACATTTGGCAAGGTAAATGCTTCCCATGGTACTATGAGTCTTGATTTTTTAATATAAAACCTTCTATAAATTGGATCCCATACTTTTAACAAAGAATTATTTCCATTTTCAAGGACACAAAAGTTGTCTGGTGGGGCTGGGGTGCCCACCAAGCTGTCACGGAGTTACTTTTGGGAGTCTCTGTCAAAAGTCTTGTAATGTCTGCCTTTTTGTCACTCCAAATCTGCCTTTGGAGAATTGTGGTTGTCCCAGCCAGCCTGACAGGTATTGCCTATGCAGAGTAGAAGAGAACACTGCAGTGTTTCAGTCCTTGGGGGAGCTGTGAGTGTTGTGGGCATACTTCCCTTACTTGTCTGGTGTGGCTAGGGTGCCCGCAAAGTTGCGGTGGGGTTACTTTTGGGAGCCCCTGTCAGAACCCTGTGGATGTCTGCCTTTCTGTCCTTCAGAACCTGCCTTTGGAGACTTGGGGGGGGGCTGCAAGCATAGAGGGGATGCTTGCCTTGGGAAGGCTTGCCCAGGTGAAGTTTCCATGTGAGTTTGGTGCCATCAGCTTGTTCCTGATCTGGCCCATAGACTCCTGGCTGTAACTGCAGCTGTCTTTTCCAGTGAGAGCACTGGGGAGACTTTTTTTGGGAGGGTCTGTAATGGGGACTCCAGTAATCTGCCCTCAAATTGGATGTCACGGTAGAGCCAGGGAGTCAGGCTGGGAGGGTGGGTCACAAGACAAGTTCGAGGGTCAGCCGGGAGAGCAGTCAGCAGAGCGTTAAACAAGTCTCAAAACACCAGACACAGCCGTAGTCAAACGTTACCAGAGGTCAGAGTCCAGAAAGCAAAGCCGAGAGCGTTGTCAGATTCAAAGCTGGGAGTCAGGAGCCAGAGCAGAAGTCCAAAAACACAAGCCGAGTCCAAAAAGCCACAGAGTCAAACAGGAATCAAGGTGCAGAGCTTCTGGTTCTATGAACAAGGTTGCCAGCACAAATTGCTCATGGCCAGAGGCCCTACTAAATAGTGCTCTGGCTCATTAACCCATTAGCACCTTTGTGTGAGGTCCTGGCTGCTGTTAAAACGCAGGGCTCAAGGATCTCCGCCCTCTTGAATGTGCTTCTTTTCCTCGGCTAGCCACATCCTGATGTCTCCTATCCCTAAGCTGGCTTACAGGTGGGGGAGATGCAGGTGGTGAGCTGTTACGGCCCGATCAAACCCAGGTGCAAACTGTCCTGTAGTTGGCTCAGATTGCTGTGTATCCTCCTCCGTACTTACAGTAGGTGCAGATCCTGATGCTTCTTCAGCTCTTAAAGGCATGGAATCCTCCTCTCTTAAGCTGTCAGGAGCTGGATCTGGGGCTGAGTCAAGGGCAGGCATGACACTGGAGAGATTGTAGAGGAGTGGGCAGCAAGGTGTGTTTGGTGTGCATAGGTTGCAGGGGGTCCATTCTATACATTTTTGAACCTGTACCTGACATTTTCCCCAAAAGCACTTTCCTGGCTTGACCTTAGTCCTGTTGGGTTTGCAATGCCACAGTGGCACTGGTTCTGCTAGGCTTGCAAAAATACCTCTCCCCACTTTTAGTTTCTACTTCAGAGATTCTTGGGGACTTTGATTTTGTTCTGCTGGGCTTATATTTCCTTTGCTTTTTTTTTTTTTTTGCTGGTTCTTCTCCCTCTATTGGAAACAATGGAGAATGGGGAAACCTTCTTGGGGGGGCTACAACTTGGAGTCCATAAATCCTATAATCACCAAACTTGGAGGGCAGGTAGAGGAGTTTGGTGTCTCTAGCTTTCACAGGATCTGTTCTATACATCCATGAACCTCCTAAAGCTGCGCCTGTTATTTCCCCAGAAAGCACTTTTCTCAGGGCACCTTCTTTAGGGGGGCTATAACTCAGACCCCGTAAATCCAATCCTCACCAACCGTGGAGGACGGGTAGAGGAGAGTCAGCTGGAGATCACCTGTGGGTTTAGTCTCTTTCACACACTGGGGGGGTCTTCTACCCCATCATGAACCCAAAAGATTTTGCTGGTCCATGGTCCACAAACCATTAACCGAACTGCTTTTCCTGGTTCTCACCCATCCCTATTCATTTTCTAGTTTGAGCTGTCTGCAATTATTCTTACCATGGGTTCACATGGTAAACTATGGTTGGTTCAAGTAATCCATGGTTTTGCTCCCTTTAAAAAGCCTAAAAATATATATTGCTTGCCCTTGACATTCATTGTTAACCTTTAATTGATAAGACACATGATGCATTAATCTAAAACAGATTCATGGTAAATTCCTGACAATCCCAATAAGACCTTTAATACTATTTCACAGTTGAGGAAAATCTGATAATGACATATAGCCTAAACAATGAGTGAATGGTAGCTATGGAAATAGAATATAGAAGACCTTGCTTTCAAGTGCAGTTTTGCACTCCCGGGACTATATTTTCAATAAAAAGACAGATTTTTGTTCTAAAGAGGAAAATTCTGGAAGGATGTTGAAGGACTGGAAAGACAGCAATACCCTGGAGAGAACAACTGAGATCCGAATGAATTGTTAAGGGGCTGGCCCACTGAGGAAGGGCAGAAAACAGAGATGAATATAAATGGAGATGGGTCAGGATGTGGCGTGGTATGCTTACAGTTGCTTTGCAATTTACTTTCGTGCTTTGATTACATACAATTATGGTTGTGCTGACTGTACAATTATAGTTCTGGTGTGTTGACTGTCAAAAGTCCAGATTATTCTGTCTGCACAATGCAGCATAGATTGGACAATGCCAGTTGAATGTTAAAAGCGGAACATGAAACACTAAGCACCTTGTTAGCCATTCAGAAGGGCAGAACTGATTATGACCAAAGCGAGAGGTAGTGATAGCATTTTTCTCCTAAACTGTTATTATTACAAAATCACTTTATTCATTCTAGTCTCCAAGATTGGGAGCAAAATAATAAGCAAATTTAATAACTTTTACTGAACCAAGATGCCCTTTTGTAAGCTTCAAACCTTATAAGATGTTTCTGGCATAGATATCCATAACAAAAATGAAATAAAATGGAATAAGTTCCTTTATATGTCTAGACATGGTTATCAGTAAACTGGGGAGCTTATTAATTCCCTTGCAGGGCCCCAACACTGAAACATCAATGTGTCAAGATCTTCCTGGGCCAGGGTTGACCTTGGGAACAGACTACTTTGAGGATGAACATGAGGAGCTAGGAACCAACTCAGGAGAAGATCAGGGGCTAATGGGATGCCCAGCATGACCTGACTGACCCCACACCCAGAATCCTTGGACTCTGAAACCTTGGCTGAGGGTCCTGCTTTTGAAGCCTCAAAAGCTGCTTTAACTTGAGAGATTCTAGGGCACAAGCCACCTCCCTTTGGCGCCAACTCCCTCCCAGACCACCAGCCCCCCAATTTCTCCCCCACTTGGTGAGATTGAAGGAGATAGTAGGCCTGTAATGAGGCACATAATGGCAAATAAGTGCCAGGTTTGAGCCCTATGCTGTGGTTATCAGTGCCATACTTGGGGCCCATTGCTCTGGAGTATGTATTTCCTTGCAGCACTGGTTCTCAATCAAGTCCTAGCTGCATGAAGCCCAGGAACAGGATGTTTAAGCCCCAGGCAGAGGCAAGGGCCTTGCTGGTTCAGACTGTTCCTAGAGGGCAATGTGTCCCTGCTAAATCTCCAGCCCCCAGACCATGATCTAGACCTTCATGCTATGCTGAAGGGCACATCCCAGTCTCCAGCTATTGTGTGGATCCTTGCTCTGGAGAAGTCCATAGCCAGCTACAGAGTTCAACAGACAAGACAGAGCACAACAATGCTAGCACGTTGGTGGTGCCACTAGTTGGTATCAGTGTTCCCCCTAAGCTGAGTTAG
>NW_015164243.1:0-36236 GCF_001447785.1 Gekko japonicus
TGCTGTGATGACTCTCTGTGTCAAATAAAAAAGGCTATGCATGAAGTATGAAAGCAAAGAATAACGCTAACAAGTGGTGCAGTAAATAAAGGTTGATTGCAACAGGGATGTTTACTGTGACCAACAAAACAAAATAACAAAATGATTGTATGCTTGTAAATACAAAATGTAAATGTAAATGATGTAAATATGTAATGGTGTGAGGCTTGATGTAGCTAACCATTGTACATGATAACATGTGGCTGACTTATTAACTTGATGCCTGTATGTAAGAAAGTATGAAGTGCCGAAGCACAAACTTGTTATGACAGCTATGACTTAAAGGGGGAGTGTCAGTATTCCATGTATAGTTAAGTCATGCTGTAGATCATAGGCATCTAACTGACAGGAGCTGACAGCTCTAAGTGTCATGAGAGCTGGCTCTGACCGGTTCTAGCTGGCTACTGCTAGAGCTAATTAGCACTGAGTCACAGTGACTCAGCATTGGCTGTGATTGGCCAGTGGTTGTATATATTCAGTGATGTACAGAACTGTTCATTCCTTCTTGGAATGCGAGCGCAGCGGAGCATTACGTCACTCAGTGTAAAGATTTGGTGAGAGGCTTGTATAATAAAATGTATATTATTTGTACATAAGCCTGAGAGACTCCAGTCTTTATTGGATACCATTGCACCCATGTTTGGTCTGCTGTGGGCTAGCACCGCATAACACTGACAGCCTGGAGGGGCTATTTCCTTCCTCTGTTGCTGCCACCACTCACTGAATTGACACCACCTTCGTAGAGGGACAGTGAGACCCCTCTAACTGATTCCCCAACACGGAAAAGTGGATACCTCAAACTTTGGGCACCCCCTGGAGAGTTGGCAACCCCTCTGATTTGGGCCCGTTTGGGTTCCCTGGCATCCCTTTGCCTCTGGTAATGTGCTGAGCGGGGAGGACTATGTGGTCAAGGCACTACCAGGCTTTATAATTCAAAAAGAAGATTTATTTAAACTATATACAAGTTAGGCACAGAAAATAAACACAGGCACATCAACTCAACCTGGACAGAAAATGGACACAATCTAAATGCAATTCCTCTGTCCCCTACACACACCCTCTCTACCTCTATAGTGGGTGGCTGCAGGCCAGGATTTGCTTTCCTCCTCCTCGTTGTTGGAGAGAAACTCCAGCCCTTCACTGGACTGGTCACCAGTACTGCTAACCCTCCTGGCTGTCCACCATGATTTATAGTGGCCTGGACTGACCACAGAGTGTTGGTAGCAGGAGTCCCACCTGTATGCACCCCTTGAAGCTGCTGTTCAAGCTCAGGCGAAGACTAAGACCTCCCTCAAGGGGCAGAAGCCTTTATCTTGCTGGCTCCGCCCCTGGAGTGAGTCCCTACTTTCCTGCACTTTTCCCCTAAAGCTGCTGGGGAATGTAGGCATGGAAATATGGTAGCCCCATTGTTCCCTATGGAGTATCTCCCCCCTCCAGAGGACTACCAGACTGGCAGCCATTTTTAAATAGACTGCTGCCTCTGCCTGGCAGCCATTTCGTTACAGACTTCCACACACTCTCTAACAAACAATGGCTCTGTATTCACTCAACTGGGTGCCTGGTTTATTATTATCACAAAGTGGGCCACAATCTTACAAATTCCTGGTGGATGGGATTATTCTAAAATACCATGTAGGCCATCTTCTGTATCCTGACTTTCACTGAGAATCAGGAAGCCCTAGATGCATTTGTATCAGTGCCAGGACATCCTGAGTTCCTGAATGCTGAGGTGACTAGCTGAGAAAATGAGGTACTAATGGTGGATTCTCCCACAGCCATTATACCCTTATCTTGATCAGAGTCCCATGATAGGATTGTGAATTCTTCATATAATGATCATGAATTTCCAGAACTATCGGAGCCAATGCCAACCACAGCAGTAGTGCCTTAATCTCACAGATCAGAGACTCAGGAGGAGACTTGGGAGGGGGAAAGTGGTAACCTAAGGGGTGGAGTTAAAACATATTGCCTTGGTTCCTAACATAAGGGTGTTCCTGGTCTCTGTTCCAAATACTTCTTGTAAACTAGGCTCAGTTTACAACAGAGGCTCAAATTTAACAAAAAAAATGTGTAGAATATATTTTAAAAATACTAAAGCATACTTTTAGACCAGCATACAGCTCAACAATCTCAATCTGTATGCCAGTCTAAAAGTATGCTTTTGAGATTTTTTCTGAAGAGATTGATTGTATGCTTCTGCTTTTGAAGGTGGTGCAGAACGCGATACCTTGCAGATAGCTGTCACATGAGGAAGTTATTGGAACCTTCCATAAGATTGGACTTATTCTTCTTATTCTTCTTATAGGCATATCCTGAGTGAATGCCACAGATTTATTGTATCTACAGCATATTCATTAAGTTCCACATTGAGTCTTGTAATTTCTAATTTGTGGATTTTTGCACTACAACATTGAGAAGTAATTTTTGATATCATAAAAATATTTTCATACAATACAATATGATTTGCTGAATGTTTTTGAGTATTTTTTAAAATATATTCTACACAGTTTTTGTTATATTTGATACCCTTTTACTGTGTATCTCTGCTTTTTGTGTTTTGATTACCACAGAGCCTCAGCAGGAGATGGCTTTATTAGCATCCTTTTCTTGGGTCAGAATGAATGGCAGAAGCCATCCCAGCTTCTCTGATCCACTCTGAAGTTTTGAATACTGAATTACAGTCTTAGCCAAAACACAGAGTTTTATAAAATTTAGCCATTCTGAGAAACATGAGACTATGAAAACAGCCATAGGTTTATACATCCAAAAATGAGGTAAACATCCATTATTTTCAGTTTCTGCAGCAATGATGATGTGTTTCAGTTTTTGGAAAGTGAGCCAAAAGTAATATCAGGTTTCCAAGTAGGTACTAGGGATGGTCACGGGATGGGAAAGTGGAGGGTCATCCCAGTTCATGGTTCAGGGGGTCTTCCATTTACCAAACTGATGTGATGTGGCTAGAGATGCCAAATTCAGCAAGTCTTCAGATGACTCTCCTCTACCTGCCCTCCAAGTTGTGTGAATATTGATTTTATGGGGTCAAGTAGTTGCCCCCAAAAGCAGGTGCCCCCAGGAAAGTGCTCTCTGGAGAAATCACAGCAGCCAAAGGTCCAGGAGTGTGTCGATTCGAACAGACCCCCTGCAAGCGAGAGGCATGAAACTTGCAGGGAACTTTTTCAGGATGCCCCTCTACAAAAGATCAAGTGTAGGGGGGTGGCAAGTTGGAAAAGCAAGTTGATGGGCAGGTACAGAAGGGCAACTGATGATGCCAAGCTCGGTGGGCAGATGCCCAGAGGTGTACAAGTTGAGGATCTTAGAATCCAAACTGCGAAAGGGGGGGAGGTCTAGAGCAGAAGGGGGTGGCAAGTTTGTAAACCAAGTTGATGAGCAAGTACAGCAAGGGCAGGTGGTGATGCCAAGCCCAGCAGGTAGGTGCCCAGAGGCATAGAAGTTGAGGATCTCAGGGTCCAAAGTGCAAAAGGAGGGGATCTTGTCGCCCAGGTAACTTGTGCTGCCTTAGCCCAGTACAGGTAAAGTGGCCGCAATAGAAAGCAAGACAGACCACACTGTCTAGTGCTAACTATATACAGTTTATTTACAATATTTATATTAATCTGGTATACACAGACAGAGTGCTTCGCAAGACAAATCATTTAGGAGAAGGGAACAGTTATAAAGCATATGTACAAATATATACATCCAACAGCCGATCAGCAGTTTCTGCTGAGTCATTCTTGCCAAGCAGTATAGCTCTTGCCAGAACCGGTCTGAGCTAGTTACAGTGGTTATCATTACTGTCAGTCTAGATCACTAAGATCACCAAGCCTGATGTCTTACTGGCATTACATGCCAACAGATCTAGCATGGGAGGGGGGTGGCAAGTTGGAAAAACAGCAGCTGGTGAAGCCAAGCCTGGTGGGTGGGTGCCCAGAGATGCAGAAGGCAAGAATCGTAGGGTCCAACATGCAAAGAGGGGGAAGGTCTAGCATGGGAGGGGGTGGAAAATTGGAAAACCAAGTCAATGGGAAGGTGGGGATGGTGATGCCAAGTCCATCCCCCCCATTGCTTTGACAATTAATTGATCAATGTCAGCATGTCTGGCTCATGAACTGCCACCACAAACCTAATGAACCTCTGTGAAAAACATGGTGGTTTGTGGATGACGCGATCTCACAAACCGAGGCTTCAAGAAAATCATGAACCAGCCATGTTTGTGATGAAATTAGCTTTGTGGTGAGGTTCGTGCCCATCCCTAGTAGGTACTATGCAACTGAAAACAAAAGGGAAGCAAAAATAGCCATGAGGTGTATATCATCTTGCACAAAGATTAGAACTTAAGAACAATTAACAAGTCAGTCAGCAGGAAAAAAATCTCAATGGGAAAGAAGTGTTTAGCTTGACAATAGCAAGTAGGTTACCAAAAGTGCTTGGGGGTAATGAGTGAACAAAAGCCTGTCATCATTCCTCTTGGAATAATCTTTATTTTGAGAAACAACTGGAATAGGTGTCTTTATGCTTTTTTTACAGAAAGAAATGTTTTTACCTTTTTACTTTATTGTTGAAATGCTGTTCACTGCCCTGAGCCCTATGTATAGGGGATGGTGATCTATAAATTAAATAAAGTGATATATATACAAAAAGTAGCTGATTTTTATGGAAATGTAAAATACCCTCTTCGCTTTTATTATATCCCTTGGAAAAAACTTAGTTTTGCATATGATTAAATACATTTATTGGGGGGGGGGGGTTGTGTTACCCAATAGATCAATTGCTTTCACTGCTCGGAAACAATTGCTCTTGTTAGTATTCTGAGTAAAAAATAATATCATTAATTGAGTTTGCCTGTGTTCTTTTTAAAGTTTATATCTCTGTTATTTGGCATTACATTTTATGGCACTCATGGACTGCTTAACAAAATGACATTTATGCAGGGGTCGTTTCATAGAAAAAGAGCTAGGGGAACTCATTAGCATAACTCATTAGCATATGCCACACCCCCTGACATCACCGGAAGTGTGTTATAAGGCCACACACCCCGCTCCCAACGGTCCCGGCCGCCGATGGCGGCCTTGCAGCTCCACTGTCGAGCCCCATGAGGGGCCCGGCAGTGAACCTGCAAGGCTGGCAGGAGTGCAAGGAAGCCCCGCTTCCGGCCCTCCCTGGCCCCAGGCAGGCAGGGGTGGGGAGAGGCAGGGTGGAAGCAACTTACCCTCCCTCTTCTCCTGCCTCCTCCTGGCTGAATGAGGGCCGAAAGCGGGGCAGCCGGAAGCAGGGGGCGGGGCTTCATCATGTGCCCCGCCCCCCGTACCTCACCCGGGGGAACTACGATCCCCCGCGATCCCCCCGAAATGACCTCTGCATTTATGTCAGATCCAGCCCTTGTAACAAATTAGTTTGACACCTCTGCTCTAGTGCAACTCTGCTTGTGCTGCTTAGGTTCCAAACTTGGATTTTCTTTGTCCTTCCTTAAATTGGGCAATTTCTACTGAGTTTCATCATTGCAACATTTCAGTAATTTCCACATTTTATGTAATCAAGATTTAGAGCTAGAAATTACTGGAATATAACATTATAAGAAGCAATTTACATTTTTGCTGCTGTTCAGAGATTCCAGAGGAGGGCTGGATGTTCCCATTTTTATAGACATATAATTTCAATGATTTTCTGTAAGACTGATGCAAGGAGAATCTACTTGACCTTTTGAAAAGATTTTATCTCAGACTCCCTTAGCCAAATAATATCAGTAATTTTCTCCATTACATCATACAGATATTTATCAGCATTTCCTTTTTTTCAAAAAGTTCAAAAATTGAACTACTGTTCCTTTTTAACAGGATTATTAATTCCTTTAACATTCAAACACTCAAAACTTTGCTAATAGTTGCCCATAAAAAGAGAACATTTTACAAATCAGTTTAATGATTAAATTAGCCCACCGCCCATTGATAGACATTTTTGTTTGTGCTCAGTAACAATTCCCTGAATTTTTAATAATTGAGAATTTCCAAAGATCCTTTTTAATTTTCAGTATTTGAGCCTTGTGTCAGAAGTATTTGATCAACATTATATACATATTTTAAAATTAAACATCATTATGGGAACGATCATTGTTATGAATAGACTAATATGATTTTATGACAAAACACACTTTTCTTTATTGAAGGTGGCCATAAAACATCAAACCACATTCCCTGAAAGGGAGATGGCATCCATGGGGGATAAAGGAGTAGAATCAAAATACAGATAGTCATTGTTTTAGTCATTCTCACGACGTTTAATCTTAGATTCCAGTGGATAGTCATGTTGGTCTGAAGCAGCAGAATAAAGTTCAAGTCCAGTGGCACCTTTAAGACCAACAAAGTTTTATTCAAGGTATAAGCATGCACAGTTCTTCAGATACATTGAAAAGGGACCTTGTCCAGTGCTCACAACACACTAGTTCATGCACCACTATAATTTTGAGTGCAATAACCCTTGTATCTCTGCTTTGGAATTGATACTAAGAAGTGTAAGTGCACATGATATATGACAGTGAGACAGTTTATGTGCTATATATCTATATGTAGTTTTTTTCTTATTGAAGCAAAGACAAAATGCTGTGAATATTTTATATGCATCTTAAAGTTTTAAGATTACAGGATGAAAAGTAGCGGTCAACCTGTTATACATGAGGGGTTGTGCAAAAGATATCTTTCTTTACTTGGACATTCTAATGATGATATTCTAGCCCTTTTGGTTCTGATCGCAGTAAAATTAGGAGGGACTGCTGGTGTAATTAATGTACAATGAT
Source organism: Gekko japonicus (assembly GCF_001447785.1). Classification (NCBI taxonomy): domain Eukaryota; kingdom Metazoa; phylum Chordata; class Lepidosauria; order Squamata; family Gekkonidae; genus Gekko; species Gekko japonicus. Next base: position 6,830 of record NW_015164243.1, read on the forward strand.
ACTGCACCATAAGTCTTCAGCTGCTTAGAATCTTAATTTTACTTAGAGGCATAAGTTACTAATTAGCATGTTTATCCTGATATCATGATATGACAGACCTCTTCTTCTTCATTGTGAGGCAGATTTTTCCCACCAAAATTCTTGATTTTCTTTAGGTACTGACTGGACCCCAGTAGTGTGATATTTGCAGTTTTATAACTCTGAATGTCCCACCCTTTTACAGAATCTAATTTGGCTTTTGCCCAGCCCAGGAACTTGTCAGGAGAAAACAGGAGCCCTCTTTTTAGATCCCTTGAAATGACACTGGAGACTGGGTAACAGTGAACAGGAATAAAGACTTTATTTAATAGGCAGGGATGGTATGAGGCAGTCAGGAATTGGAAAGGCTGAGGTAAACATTGGTAAAACCGTATATTTTTCAGGTGACTGACAAAATGGTGTTGTAGCAGCTTTTTACAAATTCTTGGTTCTTATTAGTGAGCGATGGTTGACTGAGTACTTATATTTCAGTTACAATGTTTCTGCATATAGTTTCCTATTAACTGTTCCAGATTTTCTGGAAAGGTCACTCTTTTAGTTTATCAAATTCTTTCCCCTTTTCTGAAATCACAATGCAGAATTTCAGACAGACGATATAATCCGGAAGAGGAACGGTTCCCAAACGGTTTCTGGTCTGTCATTTCAGACAGAACCGTTTTAGAACGGGTTCCCTACCAGAATATTTTTGTAATTTCACACACAAACACTTCTGTCCCATTTAGGAAATGGCGCTGAACTGTTTTACCTGTCAACTGCTGCAAAATAGTCTTCAGTTTCCTCTCCCGGTTCCGATGCGCTTTTTCCTGCTGTTTTTCGCCCGTGCGGGTGATCTCTGGCTCTTTTTGGGGGAACATTTGCTTTATATCGTTATAGCGCTATAATGGTATAATGGTATAATGCAACAGCATCATATCAACCCCATTGGAATGCCTGGAGTGTTGTGTTATAGCACTATAACGCTATAGCGCTCTAAAGCGAACGTTAAAAGAAAAGCCGGAAATCACCTGCGCGGGCGAAAAACAGCGGGGAAAAGTGGTGCAGTCTGAAATGGCAAACCACTTCAGATCCAGCTCTTTACCGGAAGGGGAAAGCCATGTGTGAAATGGCAGCCCTATACTGGTTTACTCCACAACGGATCAAAAATGGCTTCAAAACGGGTTAAAAAGGGTAATGTGAAATTCCTCAATGAGTCTTCTTTCACTTGAGTAGTCTACAACTCTTTCCTTTCACAACAGACCAGGGACTGCCTCAGTGCCAATTCCCTTTATAACTGGACAGGACTTATATTTCTTCCCTGAAAATATAATCCAATTCCTTTTGGTCTTATTGGGAGCTTCAGCCTGCTACCCAGTAACTCTTTGCCAAAATCTCAAACCCCAGTTCTTCATGTCTTTATGAATGATAAAAGGGTTTGAACACTTTCCCTATGAGGAAAGGTTAAAGCGCTTAGGGCTCTTTAGCTTGGAGAAACGACGACTGAGGGGTGACATGATTGAGGTTTATAAGATTATGCATGGGATAGAGCAGGTAGAGAAAGAGGTACTTTTCTCCCTTTCTCACAATACAAGAACCCGTGGGCACTCCATGAAATTGCTGAGCGGTCGGGTTAGAACGGATAAAAGGAAGTACTTCTTCACCCAAAGAGGGATTAACACTTGGAATTCACTGCCACAGGAAGTGGTGGCAGCTACAAGCATGGACGGCTTCAAAAGGGAATTAGATAAGCATATGGAGCAGAGGTCCATCAGTGGCTATTAGCCACAAGGTATAGCTAGGGGCTCTGGGGCAAGTGATGCTCTGTCATCTTGGTGCTTGGGGGGGTCAACAGTGGGAGGGCTTCTAATGTCCTGGCCCCACTGGTGGACCTTCTGATGGCACTGGTATTTCTGGCCACTGTGTGACACAGAGTGTTGGACTGGATGGGCCTTTGGCCTGATCCAACATTGGCGTCTCTTATGTTCTTATGTCTGTGTGGAAATGTACTTCAGCTTTAGCTGACACTAGACTTTGAATTCTTAGATGGAATTCTTTCTCAGGTTATGTTTAACACAATTAAATTCATAAGTCTCTCTCTTTATTCAAAAGGTGAACCTATCTGACAGAGTTTTAGTCAGATTCTTCAGACATCCAATCCTGTAGCTGAACTTTTACTTTACTGAACAGTAACTGCCGCTGAACTCAAAACAAACTCCCTCTCCCCTCAGCACACAGATGATCTTATATTTCCCTCCTGGTGCTGGCCAGTCACAGAAAAGGAGCAGCCTGTCACTCAAGCTCAGCATTCTACAGCAGAGTTAACATTTCACCTCCCTTCTCTGATTAGGAAAACAGCATTTTAAATGTTGTCCATCACGCATGACCAATGCTCCCTCTAAGTTGTCTTGTGAGCAAAAATTGCACTTTGTGAGCTACTGGCATTAAAGTTGTGAGTGAGCAATTTGGCTACTGCATAAATTAGTTTGCTCTGGAGCCATCCTTCCTAAAGAAGACAAAAATGTGTGAGCCAGAGGCTAAAAAACTGTGAGCTAGCTCACACTAACTCAGCTTAGAGGGGACACTGCACATGACTTCAGTTTATTTCAGTTCTTAGGAATGGATGTAACCACACTGAAATATTAGACAATAATTCCACTGAAAGAAACTAAGATGATGGAAATCATCTTGGTGTGGTGATTGTAATGGGTTCCTATGAATTTTCCAGATTTAAGGGGGGGAAACATGAGGGCAGACATCCAAAATTAATAACCTTAGGTGTCAGAATTTTGGTTCCCTTTCTTTCGTAGTCCACGCAATCGATTCTTCAGTTCATGTACTACTTTCAGTGGTGCTAAGAGTACATTATAGAGATCATTATAGGAATTGCCAGAAAACCTATGGTTTTGCCATGTGATTTCTGGGTTTTTCCTGGAACTGATGTCAAAATGTCACCACAAACACAATTCAGCCAGAATAAACAATGCATCCTCTGTTCCAAACAGTTTGCCAGCCCACAGACCTCGGATCCAAATGCAAAACAAGGCAAGGACTCTTTTCTCTCCCTCTTGCTGCTGCTTCCCACGCACGCACACCCCACCTCAACCACTGATGAGTAGACTTCAGCCTACTGGGCAAGGAATCACCCTCATGGAGGCTTGCTGGCGATGAGAGAGAGAGGTGCAAAAAATAAAACAAAAATGGGAAATCGGGGGGCCTGGGCTGGATGGGAAGGGGGGGGGGCTTGGCAGTAAGTCAGGGAGCCAGGCCCTGAAAGGCCCCACTGTAGCTGCAGGCCTGCCACTGTGGGAACCAAGCTGCTAAAATAGAAAAAAATTTGCTCTGATTCAGCTGGGCTCTTATGTTCTTAAGAGAGCCATTTGTGGTGTTATCTTATGCACAGTTGCGCCATTCTAAGCTCATTGACCTCAACATACTTAGAAGAATATAACTCTGCTTAGAATGGCACTATTGAACTTGGAGTTTGGGATTCCAACTGAAATATAATCCTGAATTAGATACCTCTAATAAACACACACTGGTGCACATTGAAGGAACTTGTACTTTTTAGAGAAAGGAATCATCACCATTGGAGGTACTGACTAGGCAGTCCTTTTTGTGTTTAAAATAAAATGAGTTTCAATTACAAAAAAATCTGAGCCCACTTTTTACGTCTTCAATCAATTAAAAACACAACAGCATTCTTAGAGGGGAAAACCCTTAATTATTTACTTTCAAGATGCTTGAAAAAAATTCATCACGATAACAGCAACTGGAGGTAGTGCCATAACATGCAGATATTTTGGGGAACAGCAAAGGATTCCTTCAAAGATTTATCAACATGTCTTGCAACCACTTACTTGTGACTTCTGATCACTTGCCTGAGGGAACTGCTCTGGAGAGTGGAGAATTTCTTGAAACCGAAAAGCTGTGCCAAAGGCAGCAAGCCAGAGGAAGAAGGCAGACTATCAGCTTGATTTCCCAGAAGACCAGAAACAGGAAATCTGAAAAGTCTTTGATAAGATCAACTCAGTGGCACTGACTATAGGATGAATAATATATATGCATTGGTGCCCGCGCATGTATATTTTCTGTTCCTCATTGTAAACAGATTGGAGTGTGTGTGTGTGTGTGTGTGTGTGTGTGTGTGTGTGTAAAAGCAACTTTTAGAACACAATTGTGAACTAGTTCAGAGATTTCCTAAGTGACTAGATGAAAAATGTAGCAAATGGTATAAGGTAGCGATTTACTCTTTCACCTGCTTCCCCCAAGCAATGCAATTCATCCCCATCCAACCTATTTTCCCTGTATGAAAATCAGTGAAAGAGTAGGGTACCCCAAAGTTCTATTTATCATTGGAGGTGATTCTGGGACAACTTGCAAGTATATTTTGAGCTGCTTATTATCCAGAATGCTAGATTCCTCCATACAGCAGCAGCCAAATTGCTGAATGCTTTACGAGCTGAGGTTCAAACCCTCTCCTTATTGTTCTTCCACCAAGATGTTTGGGAAGACTGTTGCTTTGACACAGTTTTACATAAAACTCATTTACATGCCTAATATTTATTTTGTAGTGTGGGGGTGCTTCTTTGAAAGCAAAAATATGGGGTATAAAGTCTATCTGTATTAATTCTACTTTTCCCTATAATGCCTATGCTATTACTTTAGTGGCTAGATTAAAATCATGTTGGGGAATATGCATTATTTCAGGATTCAGTAGATGTGTATCTCAGTGTTTTACTGTTGTGTTATATTGTATGTTAGTAATACAATTATATTTTCTTTTCTTTTGAGACTCTATTGAAATACAGCAGGATATAGATCCATTTTAAAAAAAAATAGTAATTGGTATATTAAAATGTAAGGGAAAAACTGATATAAAGTTGTATTACAGTGAAACTTCCTTGTTAATGTGTCTGCAGCTCATGCAGAGTAATCACAGTATTATCTTGAAGCAAAATTATTCTATTGGTTTCTCTCTTTTGCAATCTCTGGTATGCTCGGATATTGTAGCTAGTGAGCAATGTGTCTGAAGCCAGCAACTCTATAATGTTCAGTCATTAGTTTGAGCAATTTGTGGTAGGATCATTTTGCAGTTAAATGACAGGCTAGTTAAGATGTCAAGCAGGTCTCTGAAGAGGCCCCATATACATTTCCTAAATAAAATCTGACATACACACATATTTTAGGAAGCAACACAGGATGGTGATAGTGTCAGATCTGCAAAAAGACACATCTGTATTTTTCAATAGTATACTAGTAAAAGAAGCTTGCCCTGAGGTGGATAGTTCAGGACAGCCCAATATCATCAGATCTCAGAAGCTAAGCAGAGTCAGCCCTGGACAGTATTTTGATGGAACACCACCAAGGAATACCAGGGTTGCTACACAGAGGCAGGCAACTACTTCAGAATGTCTCTTCCCTTGAAAACCATATGGGGCTGCCACAATTTAGCAGTGATTTGATGGCAAAACAATACATAAAATAAAGCTCGCTGTGACTTCACATCACAGATGCTACCACCCACCACAACTCCTGTCATACAGGTTCAGGGGTACAGGTACAGACAGGTAAAAAGGTAAAGGTAAAGGTTCCCTTGCTCGAAAGCCAGTCGAATCCGACTCTAGGGTTGCGGTGCTCATCTCCGTTACGAAGCCGAAGAGCCAGCGCTGTCCGAAGACGTTTCCGTGGTCATGTGGCCGGCATGACTAAACACCAAGGCGCACGGAACTCTGTTACCTTCCCACCGAAGTGGTCCCTATTTATCTACTTGCAATTTCTTGCTTTCGAACTGCTAGGTTGACAGGAGCTGGAACTAGAGACAGGAGCTCACCCTGTCTTGCGGCACCCGGGTCTTGAACCCCTGAACTACTGACCTTCCACAGCCTGCAGTTCAGCGTCTTAACCACTTGAGCCACCGCAGGTACAGGAGTACAAAAGAAGAGGCAGTCACAGTTTGTCACCCATCTTGTCTATTTTTAGTATACAGAGAACTAACCCTTTCACACACCAGATCCCCTCTCTTGTTCCTAGAGACACTACCAGACAGGGCAGCCCAGTCCCCTTACCAGCTACCTTTCACTCAGACATGTCACAGAACTATTGGGGTTGAGACCTAAAACTGGTTCAGTCTCATGCTGCCACCATTTATTTATACATATGTTTATGTAGAAAGGCCAAGACCTGGCAGGTTTACGTGTGTGCATGTCTTTTCCTGGGACAGTACACATTCAATCAGCAGGGTTAACCAGAAAAGCGTTAACTTTTATTGAAGGCTTTAAACAACATAGAAGTGATTCATATACAATGTTTTTTTAAAACACTCGAACTTTTGAGCCCTAACTCAATGCATGCTTCCAATTCTATTTGTTACAAGTTATTTTCCTTTCAACCAGTTTCCAATTACTATTTTCTCACTCACTGTCTCAAGCTGTCATCTCCCTTCTACACAACTCTAGCTTTCTAACTGCCAGCGCGCTTGCCAACATTCCATCAACTCTCATTGATTGTTTGCTGAGAGTGGTGGGACTGGACCTGTCTGTCACACTTGTGTTCATATGCTTGGGATGGCTACTAGGGGAAATGTCCCCTTCTCTCAAATCCATGCATGAAGATGCAATGCAGCTCACATATCGCAGCATTCTGTTCTATTCTCTGTGTAGCTTGACTTGGTCTGTGCTAGAAGGCTAACCTCTAATATGGTAAATTTCTTGCTCTAGATTTTAGACGTACAAAACTGAAATGTCCCATTTCACACATGTGTCCAGGTAGTCATGTGCCACTTGTGAATCAAAGTTCTGGATGTCCTGGAATTACTGTAACGTGTTGGGAAATGAACTAATTTATGGTTTTATATCTGTTTACACACGCAACAAATGGACTGTGGACACATCTGTATACCATAGGCCTAGAGAAAGCTGTTTGCATCACCTACTGTGAGAGACTTCACATAGGGAACACTTGCCTGCATTTTATGTTAATGTAGCTTGCACACATTCAGCTCAAGGCATTATGGGTAGAAGAAGCACATGTTAGCCATTGTGAGCAGAAAAACAACCAAGAAGGAGAAATTCCCCCATTACTGAAAAGACGAGATGTCACGCAGTACATGCATCTGATCTGCATTTGAATTGCTGTTTCCTGTTGATGGTATCTTGTTCGCCAGGTAAAGCCAAGATTCATCAGCACAACAAAGAGATATCCTGAAGCTGAGACTTCACACCTGGCCAGATGGTATTCCATGAGATAGAGTGTAGAGTTTCAAATATCACCCAACCCATAGAATACCTGCCCCTTTTCTACATGCACCAATCAGGGAATTCATGGGATGGACTTGTAAGTAGGTGGGATTACAGATTGGCAAGGTGCCACCCACCTGGAGAGTCAACTATAAAACGCAAAGACCATGCATTAAGGCTTTTGCTAGCCACATTCTACCATCAACGCAAAGACCATGCTTCAGGCTAGCCACCTCTCCTCTCATCAACTCCTTTATACTTTGAATTCCTTTCTTGCTATGCAACAATCCTTTCTGTCTATTATGGATCTCTTTGGACTGCAGCCAAAGATGTCCATACATACACACACACACACACTTGACCGACTGGTTCTGGAACAGTGTGATTTAGGTATACTTCTAGACACTATTTTCTGTCCCTTTATTTTTCATTGCAACACACAGGACTTCTGGAACAGGCGAGTATAAACCGATTTACCTACCTACCTCCTAAGTAACTAAACTATTTTATTTCTATTTCTGTAACTCTAAAGGAAACTTGAACGTATGCGAAGTGAGACTGATGTTTTTGTGTGTATGTGACTTTGATATCCTTCAGTAAAAAAATATTATTTGTTTTGGAAAAACACCCGTGTGGTCTCCATTACTGGAACTCTGGGTTCAGACATGACCTTGGTATAGCTGGCCAGGACTCACATTAAAATTTAGTTAGCCTCTGCTGTAAATAAAGCAGTTGGCATAACAAACGATTTTTAAAATGTTTCTTATTCATTTAAAACATTTCTATGTTGTCTTTACATCCAAATAGAGCCCCCAAGCTGGTGAATATAAAACAATACATTTCAGTATTAAACTAACATTTAATATAAAGTATATATAAAATATACAATTCAATAAAAACATATAAACACATGAAATATACAAAATTAGAGAGGAGGGCCAATAGCAGTTAATGGGGGTATGCCAAACAAAACAAAGAAGTCTTCATCTGCTGGTAGAAGAGAATGATAGAGAGAGACATTAATTCCTCTTAGTAGGGAGTTCCAAAGTATTGTTACCATGACTGAGAAGGCCTTTTCTCAGATACTCACATTTAGCCTCAGGGAGCACACAAAGAAGGCCTCCAAAGATGACCATAGTGGACAGGTAGGTTCATATGGGAGAAGGTAGTCAATTTACGCTGGGCCCAAATAGTATAAGGCTTCAAAGGTCAATGCTGTCAAAACATCATCCAAACCAAAAGCCTCTTTCTTGACCGGAAGGTCGGAAATTGAGGCTCCACTCATGCCCCAATGAACCTCGCCGTGTTCGCGGCCCCGTACGGGGCTTAGCGGAGCCGCCAGACGCCACCTGAGTGATGAAGCGAAAATGCGAATGAAAAGAAAAGGAGTGGCTGAAATTGTGAGTTGTCAATCGTTACGATGAAAAGAAGTTAAGCGTGTTTCTCCCCCCCCCCTTAGCGAAAGAGGAGGAGGGATTCCTGTACTCCCGTTTAAAAAGAGACTTTAAAGAAGAAAAGGGGGGGGAGAATGAAAGCTGAAAAGGGTGGTGTCATTCGGTGAGAGATTGTTGGAAAATAAGTTATGAAGATTTATCTTTTAATTGTGCTTTGCGAACTTTGCTTAATGTAAACAAAATAAATAAGATGTTGGAGCTGGAAAAAGAACTGCGCAACAAGAAGGGAGGAGCTCCCGGTCTGAACGATAGCTTCCTCTGGGAAATCTGTTATAAGCTTTGAGCTGCGAGTAACGAGGAAAATGCCTTTAAAGCGGAGGTGTGGATAAGGGATCCGGCTACAAGAACGACAGCGTTTAATTTAAAGTCGAAAGACATAAAAAGAGAAAAAATCGTTCTAAGAGCTTGGGACTTTATCGGAAAGGCGTGTTGAAAAGCGGCAGTTGCAGGCTGTGAGCGGCAAGCAAAAACCCGGAAGAGAAGCTAAAAAGCTGGAGAAGATAATGAGGAGGAGGACCCTTCCTGTCTTTTCGGAGGAGAAACCAACCTGAGAATAGAAGAATCAGCTCGCAAGGCGTTTGAAAAGTTTTTATTAACAGCAAAAAAGTGGGACACTACTAATCTTTTAACAATTTTTTATAACTGAGGAGATGAAAGACGATTGACAACACAATGAAGCCAAAGAAGAATTTTTTTTGATTATTACTAACAGATTAACATACTAATGAAAGTATCACTCGACCTTTTCTTTATCCCTCTATATACCCTCCCCCCTTTCTAATATGAAAAGCAATAAAATTCTCTCCTTTTTAGGAGAGTTTATATTAAAAAAAACCAAACATCATCCAAACCAGCCCAGGCTAAATACCTTTCACCAAGAGGGCAGTAAACACAAATGGCAAAATATTGAGGTACACCTGCACACACCTAAAACTAATAGGCTGCCACCAATCTTTCGTTCCCTCCCTCCAGCCAGAAGCCAACGGATAAACTCCTGGCCTTCCTTGGATTAACTAGGAATTCCACAAAAGCTAAGTAAAGTAGCAGGTGGTCTGCAAAGTTAGGCAATAGATTAAAATTGCAGACTGTGGAGACAAATGACTAGAATTAATATTTAGAATATATTTTCATTAAGGTACAAGTAATATTTTACACAGGAACATTTACTGTGAGGATAAAATAATAAAACTAAAGATTTATAGGCTAACTAAATACTGTAAGACATTGGTTCATACATCACAAGATGTTACCCATTCTTAATTGCAAGTTCCAAAGCAACTCTCTCCAGAATCAGCAAAGCCAGTGCTGTTTGAAATCAGCAAGCATAGTCCAAGATGGCCAAAAGTGAGCCAGAAGCTGTGATCAGATATGCAGTTTTATCCATTGCCGTTGCTGTTCCCTTATGGATTTAAAGTACAAAATCAGACAGCAACATCTCTCTGTTGTGCCCCAGTTGTCTGAGTCCCATTCCCCCCCCCTTGCTGTGTGTTTCTTTGATACCTGAGAAAGTCAGATCCTGTTGGTCTGAGCTGATTCCAAAATAGATTTTCCATTGTCTGATTACTCTGTTGCGCACCCAAGCCTTCAGGTAGGTCTGACTGGTCTCTTGTTTTCCAGCCACCATTTTTTACTAGTTAGCAATGTGTGCATAACTGCACATATGCACTTCTCTCTCCCCCTGGGGGGCTGCTCAAAACGTTGTTTTGTTTTTAAAGACTCTCAAAGAAAGATTCCTCTGTTCTACAGCTTTTTTCTATCCATTGGGGAAGGGGTAAACTGAAAAAATTAGAGGGAGGATGGCAGTGAACTCCATATCCCAGCAGTCTCATCAGCTCTTGTATGCTTGCTCTGAGGACAAACTTTAAAAAAAATGGCTGACAGCCTCATGAACTACATATCCCAGTAGGCTTATCAGTGCTTCTGGGCATGCTCAAAGGACACACTTTTTTAAAAAATGGCCACAGGCTGACTCCCTGCTTGCTACCGTCGGATCACTCAGGGACGGGTAAAAGCGCTTTGAAGAGTACTAAAAGGGGTGAGTCTGATCAAGATTCTCTGTCACAAAATAACCTGGCTCAATTAGAGGCGGGGCAACAGCGGATCGAACTGCCTGTCTGACCACAAGAAGAGCATCCCAACATGTCTTGGTAGCAAGTAGGCACCCTCTGAGCTAAAGAATAGATTTGAAGATGATTACTTTATTGCTAAGGGTCCCAAGGCATTTGAACCAATCAGGGCCCTCAGCAGTTACCTATAGCCAAATGCATGAGCCAATCACTGACCAAATGACCTAATCATGTCTCTGACCATGTGAGAATGGAGATGTATCCATCTGCAGCCAGCCCAAACTGGTTTCCCACAGGTGCTTAATTGGATGGAATGTTAATTGTGGTGTGACCTTGGGTCAGTCACAAGTTCTTCCAAAGTTGTTCTCTCAAGGACAGTTCTCGAGAGAGCCACACTTACCTCACAGGGTGTCTGTTGTGGAGAGGGGGAGGGATCTCTGAGACTACTTCAGGTAGAGAAGGGCAGGGTATAAATCCAATCTCCTCCTCTACAAATGTCAACTTTCTTGGAAGACTGGCATTGCTGTAACCTTTTAGGACTATCCTTGGAGAATTTCAAAGAAGAGTTATACAAATGCCCTATTATGCTAAGATTCTCAGTGAGCATCACAACCAAGAACTGATTTTTGTTTTATTTTCTTACATGGGTTCACAGAGTACAAAATATGCGAGGTCTCATCATCTGAAGATACACCATACATATTATTTAGCACACATCCCTTTAAAAGTATTCAGAAGCTAGAACTAGGTGAGGATTGTGCCCACCTCTAAAATTGAATGCCATGCAAGAGGCTCATGTATTTTGAACTGAAGTAAACATAGCCAAGTACAAAATGTAATATCAAAACTATCTCTAAGAACGGGTTTGAACCTGGGACTCTCATACAAACCCTGTTTTCCAGCAAGTGTGGTATTGTCTCTTATAATAAGATTCAGTGAATTAGTAAAAGAACATATGGATCTGTACAGAGAGAATCTGACAGCTGGAACAGCATTCATTGAAACCACCTACTTGAAATTGTTTTATTTAAAGACATCCACTTGAAGGACAGAGTTTTTCACTATCTACTGCTTTCACTTGAACTCCTGTTGCATATATTTCAGCTCTCTGACAATGCAACTTATCCTTAAGCTTTTTTAAAAAAGAATTCTTATGGCCTCAAGGAAATGTCGATAGCTTTAGTGAGATTTGAAACAGCTGAAGCCTTTTTTCCCCTACTACCTTTACAGGACATAGACATTTAGTTGAAAGGCATGGTAATGTGGAAAATGGGTAACAGGAACTTTGGTTCAGGAAACTTTCTCATGGCTTTACTGTCTAACACAGGGGTCCTCAATGTGCTGACTGTGGGTACCGTTCTGATTGGTCATTGAAGATCTGATGGGCTCTTCTTCCCCGCACTTGGTCTCTCTCTCTCATTCTATGGCTCCACCTCCAATGGCAACCATTTTGCCGTTGATTCTGGCTGCCATGGCAGCCACTTTGTGGTTGACTCCACCATACCACCCTGTGTCAAAATTCCAAAGGTGCCCACATGCTCAAAAAGGTTGAGTCCCCCCAGTGTAAAGGGATGCTGGAACAAAAAATCCTAATTTTAAATATATGCTGATAGGGTCTAAACTGACTGAGATTGAAAGATATATTTTGGTTGTAGTAGAAAGGTTGAGGAAAATATCAACCCATTGTGTAGCAGCAATGAATGATTAGGGAAGGGATGTAAAATAAAACAGCCAATATTATATTGGTCTTGTATAAAGCTATGGTATGGCCTCATTTGGAATACTATGTGCAGTTCAGGCTGCCCTATCTCAAAAAGAAAAAAAAATATGAAGGAGGCAACCAAGATGTTTGGGGAGTGGAGTACATTTGCTGTGAGGAAAGGCTGTAAACTGGGACTTTCAGTCTAGAAAACAAGAAGATTATGGGGAGACATGATTGATGTTTATAAAATTATGCATCAAGTTAAGAAAGTGGATAGAGATAACTTTTTCTCTCTCGTTCTGTCCATAATGCTAGAACTGGGAGGCACCGAAAGAAATTGCTGACCAATAGTTTCAGGTCAGACTAAAGTAAATATTACTTTCCTCGGTGAGTAATTAAATGGTGGAATTCACAGCCAGTGGAGGCAGTGATGGCTACAAGCATAGATAGCTTTAAAAGGGAGTTAGACAGATCTGTGGAGGACAGATCCATCAATGGCTACTAGCCATGGTGACTAAAGGGAGCCTCTGTTTATGGAGGCAGCAAACCTCTGAATACGGTTGGATTACCAACCTCCAGGTGGCACCTGGAGATCTCTTACTATTACAGTTGATCTCCAGACAACCAAGATCAGTTCCCCTGACAAAAATGGCTGCTTTAGAGGGTGGATTCTATGGCATTGTGCCCTGCTGAAATCCCTCCCTTCCTCAAACCCCTCCGCTCAAGCTCCACTCCCCAAATCCCCCAACCCAGAGCTGGCAACTCTAGTCCTGGGAGGTAGCAGCAAGGGAGTGCCTCAGCTTCAGTGTCCTAAGGTTGCCAGCTCTGAGTAGGAAAATACCTGGAGATTGGGGGGGGGGGTCCTGTAGAGGGCAGGGTTTGGGGAGGGGAAGGACCTCAGCAAGGTATAATGTCATATACCTACCCTCCAAAGCAGCCATTTTATCCAGGGGAACTGATCTCTGTCATCTGGAGATCAATTGTAACAGCAGGAGATCTCCAGGTCCCACCTAGAAGTTGGCAGCCCTAGTCCTGTTTGATTGGCCCTGGATTCCTAAAAGGTTGAGGTTACAAGCATACATAAAAAAGATTAAACAAAATATATCTTTAATAATACAGGACACTATAAAAGTTCATTAAAAACAAAATGGGCCTTTAGGCCATGGAGGTCACACACTGTGCAGTATACATTACATATAGAACTGTATTCACTTAGTAGCACTGACTGGAACCAATAAACCAATGAAATCAGACCAGACATGTTTCAGCCAAAAGAGCCTTCTTCAGTGGTCCCAGTTTAATATCACATACATGCTGTATGAAGGAATTGGTTTGTAGTTAGCCAAGTAAGGTATTGTGGGGACCTAAACATTAATAATGAATCAAATTAATATTATTGATAATTTTTCAAAATTAAAATAAATCACTAGTAAAATATATTGTGGCACAGAAATACTCTATGGGAGCATTATATCTGGCTCCTGATCTTTATAGCCACACCAAGGAGAATGAGAGATGGTATAATCATACTGTAAAAATATTTTTTTAAACAGTAAGAATTACTTCTGTGATAAAGATGTTAATGATAAAACTCAAAAACAAAACCATGAGTATTGCCCAATAGAGTTCATAGGCAAATTTACTGACCTGAATACAGTAGTTCCTTCACCCACAGGGTGCATATGTGTTCTGCACCAGTAAATTAAGAAGAGTCCTATATGATTACATGAGACTAAATAAGAAATAAGAAAAGACGACTGAGGGGTGACATGATCGAGGTTTATAAGATTATGCATGGGAAAGAGCAGGTAAAGAAAGAGGTACTTTTCTCCCTTTCTCACAATAGAAGAGCTCGTGGGCACTCCATGAAACTGCAGAGTGATCGGGTTAGAACGGATAAAAGGAAGTACTTCTTCACCCAAAGAGTGATTAACACATGGAATTCACTGCCACAGGAAGTGGTGGGTGCTACAAGCATGGACGGCTTCAAAAGGGAATTAGATAAGCATATGGAGCAGAGGTCCATCAGTGGCTATTAGCCACAAGGTATAGCTAGGGGCTCTGGGGCAAGTGATGCTCTGTCTTCTTGGTGCTTGGGGGGGGGGGTCAACAGTGGAAGGGCTTCTAATGTCCTGGCCCCACTGCTGGACCTCCTGATGGCACCTGGTATTTCTGGCCACTGTGTGACACAGAGTGTTGGACTGGATGGGCCTTTGGCCTGATCCAACATTGGCGTCTCTGATGTTCTGATGTTCTTAATAAATGTTTTGAGGGGACAAGAGGTTGATGCAATTTCTGATGTTAGCCTGGTGATCAAACAGCTCAACTTGGATGGGAGGGGAAAGGAAAAGCAGGGAAGGAAAATGGGGGGGGGGGAGAAGGGGGAGGAGCAGTAACAAAAAGTGCATATGTAAAACAACCTGATAAGGGGATTGTAAGCCAGATACTAACAACAGTTCAGTCCAGTACAATGCCATAGAGTCCACCCTCCAAAGCATCCATTTTCTCTAGGAGTAGTCTGGAGATTAACTGTAATTCCAGGGGATCCCCAGGTCCCACCTGGTTGGCATCCCTAAATTTCGTTACCATGGTTTGGGCCTTAAATCATAGATAATAGATACATTTTAAAAAATATTCTTCCAAATAATTTTTTCTTTGTTGATGATAAGCAAAATTCCACAAAGCTTGTTTCAAAACATACTGTAGGTTTCTCAGAAAAAATACCAACTTTTATTACTGTGTTCTTGAGGATTTTAAATTAGTGGACATATCTAGGTTTAAAGATAAAAGAAAACCAAAAGGAGCCTTCAGGTGGAGCTGGTATACAAAACCACATGAATGCATGGCATAGGTGTAGACTATGCAGGGGCTGGGAAGCTGACACCCACCCCAAAATTTTCCAAGGGAACTGAGTTTCACCTGGGGTAACAAGTAGGCTTGCCAAACCCACACCGGGGGCAAAGGAACCCCCAATTTGAAAACACCCCCCCATTTGAAAGTATCAGGAACTGGGGGGGGGGGAACAGCCATTGGTGCCGCTCTAGCATTTTCCCCTACTAGTCTCTATTTTGTTTGGTTTTTCTATGAATTAAATATGGAAATGGTCTTTAGGGGAAAGTTGGGGAAGCAATCAATGGCTGCATTAATTACAGCAATTCATAACCCAAATAATATTTATTTATTTTATTTATTCGGGTATTTCTACCCCGCCCTACCCCGCGAACGGGCTCAGGGCGGCTTACAGAGGCCTAAGCCATACATAAAATTCAATAAAATTCAATAAAATCACAATCACAACCAATAACATAACATTAATAATAACAATGTGCTATAATTCCAAGATGGTCTACAGTTGGTGCCCACAAAGAATACTCCCTGTCGACATTAGTTATAATAGTCGTTCCCGTTAATCGGCTGATCTTGCTGCCGTGTAGTTCATATAAATTCACCTCGTCGCCAGGCTTCAAGGGCACTCCAGCTTGATGGTATTTCCACCATTGGTGGTGGTGGAAGCGGCGGCCCCTATATAAAGGCCTGGTGGAAGAGCTCCGTCTTGCAGGCCCTGCGGAATTGCGCAAGATCCCGCAGGGCCCTGATCTCCTCCGGGAGCTTGTTCCACCAGGTAGGGGCCGCCACTGAGAAGGACCTAGCCCTTGTCGTGGCATATCGTGCAGGGCTTAGACTTTTTGATGGATCCCAGTGTAGGAGATGGAAAGGTGTTTACAAGAGACAAAGGCATTTGATCCTGCAGTGTTAAGCTGCAAATAGTGTAGACTCCTCTGGAAATATCCTGAGCTGGGACCAGTTCCCAAATGCAGACCATGAATTACTGATGCAGAATATAATTTTCCTCTCTGTGTATGGGTGCATTCCTTGATCATGTTTTATAGCATGATAATAAATGCCTACAGGAAGGGTTTTTTTTAATCCTCCTCACCATGCAAAGCCTGACTGCAATGGGCCTGGGGAAGGGTAAGCTTGCAGAAAGTCTCCATGCATCAATATATAGATGGTATTCTCTGTGATCAATTTCCTGCACTCTCCCTTTAGAACTTGTTGTTCATGAACTTGATTAATGAGGTCGTACACAAACATTTGTTTAAAGGGGCTCTGGTTTACCTAGATGATATCTTGCTGTACTCGACAGATAAACCCTCACATGTGGGATTGGTGTGGAAAGTGTTACAGATGTTGCACAAGCACAAACTCTTTGCAAAGTTATCCAAATGTGAGTGTCCCACTGTGGCGGGACTGGCGTGACCCGCGCCGGCCTCTCCATGAGCCCCAAACAACGAAGGCGTTGGAAGAAGACCTACAGAAAACCCCGGAGACATCAAGCCTCTCCCCCAGCGGTAGTGGAGAGCACAAGGGAGGGGGGACATGAAGGAGACAGAGCCGAGGAACGGGTCCGCGGTGGACTCCATCCCTCAGTCGCCGAAACAAGAGGGAAGAGCCCGGGAAAGAGAGAGAGACGCGTGGAAGGGGCCAGCCTTACTGGGTGCGGAGATGCCGCCGAGCTCTGGGCAGGGAGACGCCGAGCCCTCATGCGCACAGGAAGCGGGCACTCCCCTATACACCCAAACACAACACAGGCCATCCGGAGAGACGGAGAGTAGGGAAACTGACCATAGACATGAGAGGCTTGGTGATGGGCACAATAAAGAAGCAATAGAATTAGGAAACACAGAAAGGGGTGGGTCACTACCAGGGAGAAGGAGGAATATAAAGAGAGATGCAGAGGAGTACCGGGGAGGAATATCAGAGACAGCTAATGTACCGGTCGAGAGAGAAGGGAACGTGACTGCACAACCGAGAAAGGTGGCTTGAGGTAGTGATTCAACTCCTCACTCCTTTTTATTCTGAGGTACGGCGAGCGGATTCATGTAGCCTGGGGAACTCCCAGAGCCTGACAGTGAGTTTCACCAGACACAGATCGATTTTGGGGGGTACCGCATTTCACAAAAGGGGCTGGAGATGGACCCGGAGAAAGTGAAAGACGTTTTGGGGTGGGAAGCGCCTTGCACCCGCAGGCAACTCCAGTCCTTCCTCGTTTTTTTGAACTTTTACTGAAATTTTCTCCCCAATTTTGCCCGAGTTTTCCACTCACAGATTTGTTAAAGACTAAGGGGAAAGGGCCTGACGCTATGAAACCAGGGGCTAAACTGATGTGGACAGCTGAATACCAGGAGGCATTCAACCGGCTCAAGGCTCTTTTCACTTCCAAGCCTGTGCTGGCCCATCCCGATGAAAATAAGAAATTTGTAGTCCAGGTGGATGTGTCAGATGTTGCTATGGGGGGCATCCTCCAAAAGGGGGAGGATGGACACATCCACCCCCCTTGCATATGTGTCCCACAAGTGTAATGACACTGAGCGCAACTGGTCTGTGTGGGACAAGGAAGTGGGCGCCATCCGGTTAGCCTTGTCTGTGTGACGCCATTGGTTGGAGGGGGTGAGGGTCCCGTTCGAAGTGTGGATGAACCATAAAAACGTAGAGGTACTCCATATGCCCAGAAACCTGAACGCTAAACAACTGCAGTGGGCTGATTTATTATCTAAGTTCCAATTCACCCTCCACCATTTCCTGGGGAAATCTAACTCCTTGGCTGATGCATTGTCCTACCTCCCGCAACATGACAGCCAGAGGGAGGAGGCAATGGACTCGATGTTCACGCCCTCCCAGCTAGGAGGAGCTGTCACTACACACAGTCAAAGCCATGCCTCCCCCCCTCCTGATGACGTCTCTCCTTGGGTGAGCAAATTTGCTTCCGCCTTCCATGACTCTGACTGACAAGAACTTGAAAAGGAGGAGGGGGTGAACAACACAATGACGGCTGTTGGTATCACGGCCATAAACTGTTCGTTCCAAAGGTACTACGGGGGGAAATCATGGCCACAGTGCAATAGCTGGTCATTTGGGGTTTGTGAAATCTTTGCATTTACTCCAACTTTTGGTGGCCAGGCATAAGAAAGGACTTGTCACTTTTTGTACAATCATGCCAAACATGTATCATGTGCAAACCTCGGCCTGGTAAACCGCCCGGACTCTTACAGCCTTTGCCCACTCCTGGACGACAGTGGGAAGTTATCTCGGTGGATTTTATAACTGACTTGCCCCCTAGTCGAAACATGTCAGTAATTTGGGTGGTTGTGGACTTGTTTTCCAAACAGGCGCATTTGGTGGACAGTGAACTGCACTTTGAAGTGTCACACATTTTGGACTCGAAGTTGAAACGCAATAAACTTTTTTACCTTGTGGAGTGGAAAGACTTTGGTCTCCAGCACCCAGAATGGGTGGAAGTAGGGGATATTCGGGCCCCTGACCTTATTCGCGCATTCCATGAGGAGTTCCCGGGGAAACCGGGAGAATCTCCTGGGTAGGCCAGGAGAATCTTTGGGGAGGCAGGATGTCAGTAAACTGCCATTTGTATTCTGTGTACGCTCTGTATAACCTGCCTGCTGTATGATGGGAGGAATTGCTCTGTTCTCATCCTCCCTCTACGCTTTATCTCTTGTTTTGACCTTGGAATGCTTTTGCTGCCTTTGTAGTAGGTAAGACTGTGAGAACCGTTGATAGGGTCGTTCCCAATCTGGCTGGTGTGAACCAAACGGCTGAAAGGCTATCTCCCACCTTGGTTTTCTCCTGCTCGAAGTTCTGCTGAGCGCGAACTGTATTCATTGGCTTAACACTTTTTTGTAACTGTCTATATCTGTACATGCTTGGCTTTGAGTTTCATTCCTGACAATGACCATGAAAGTGTATCAATAGTGACTTGTATTAAAGCAACCTATTCTTATAAATCATTGTGGACTGCAACTGCTCTATTGAACCTAACATAAAGCTGTTGGGGAGTGTGCCACCTCATCCCTACCCCAGTCTTATGATGATAACTGGCTGTTGTTAGTTGGGCACCTCTTTACAATATCCAAAGATTGTCCAGGGTTCTATATTTTGCTGTGGCATCTCCAGTTAAAAGGACCAGGCAGTAGGTGATATGAAATATCTCAACCTGAGACCCTGGAGAGCTGCTGCTAGTCTGAGTTAATGGTACAGACTTTGACAGACCAAGGGTCTGATTCTGAATAAGGCAGCTTCATATGTGTTCATGCTAGAAAAAAATTCTCTGCAGTCACTCCATCAGTTACTGGGCTCCATTCAAGGTGCTGGTTACCATGTACAAGGCCCTTCATGGCCTAGGACCCACATTTCTCGTCATCTGAACAGAGCCTTCTAAAGGTGGTTCTTTGTAAATTGGTAAGATTAGCAGCCACCCACCTGTAGTAGTGGTAGATAACTCAGTGAAGATGCTGACTCAGTGTTCCCCCACTGGTTTTTGAATGTTGTGGTTTGTAATAGCAGTAGAAAAAGTAAGAGTCCAGTAGCACCTTTAAAGACTAACCAAATTGTGGTAGGGTATGTGTTTTTATGAGTCACTGCTCATTTCTTCAGACTTATTTCCATTAATTCTTTGCATCCTCCTGGACTGAATCCTCTTGTACCAAATTGAAACCTAGGTTTCCTGTTTCATTACCAGTGCTGATATCTCTACTCCTACTACCCCTCTGCATATCACACCCAATCCAGTCAAGCTGGCTATTGCCATTCAGCATCTGAAATAATCTTTATAAAGTTTACTAGCAGTAAAGCCCATTGTGAAAGCAATACAACGAGCTCTAGAAAGATGAGATGTGTAACAAATGCATAGGCTGGAAGGAGGAAGATACAAATGTGGAAGTAAAGTCTCACATACCTTATGTTACACAATAGCCGGTGTCCAAGGTCACACAATGTGGGCCAGAAAATGTTGCACACAGAGGTCTGTGGAGTAGGGTCAACAACTGGGCCATCTGCCAAGTCATTTTATGTTGGATGTCCATGTCATTCAATGTGGTTGTGGTCGCACTGTCCACCCTGTTAGAGCAGAGGTCTCAAGGGAAGGTGGGTTGAAAGTGAGTGGTCATGACGAAAGTCTCAGTAGGTTACGTGGGAATGAGAAGGAGGAGTCTTCGGAAATGAGTGTTGTGAAATGTCTATAGTTTTGAAAGTTGTCATTTATGGTAGAGAAGTGTAGCTGAGGGATGTTTTCCAGCAAGATAGTTTATGGCTGGATTGTTTCAGGGAAACAGATAGGCCGGCCACCCCCCCAGACAGGCCCTGCCAGCCTAGGTAGGCTGGCCGTGGCCCTTTTCCCCCAGACAGGCCCCACTGGCCCAGGTAAGCCATCCGCGGCCCTCCCACCCCCCAGACAGGCCCTGCCAGCCCAGGTAGACCAGCCGCCACCCCCCCCAGGCGAGCCCCACCGGCTGGCCTCAGAATCCAGCTGGGGGGGAAATGAGCCCTACCTGCTGCAAGGTTCTCCTGAGGGCTGAAGAATGTTCGGCAGGCAAATGGCCATGGCTGCTCCTCTGCTGATCTTCTCCTGACAGCTGAAGAAGGCTGGTAAGGTAGATGGCTGCTAAGCTGCTGAGGTAATCTGTTCGGATTGGAGTTTTGGCAGGAGCTGGCTCTGTGGGTGGGACTCAGGCACACCTTCTGATGGGCAGTTCAGGCAGCCAACTGATTTTGGCAAACATAGAATGTTGCCATGCGAAAATATGTTTATACTAGCAGTAAAGCCCGTTGTGAAAGCAATACAACGAGATCTAGAAAGAGGCTCTGGGGGAGTGCTCTGGCTTTGGGCAAACAGTGTCAATTTGCTGTGGTGACCTCAGCAGGGTATAATGACAGAGTCCACTGTTTTCTCCAGAGGAACTGATCTCTGCTACCTGAAGAGCAGTTGTAATAGTGAGTGATCTGTAGCCCTCACCTGGAGATTGCCCCCCCGGGAAATTGGAAAGTCTACGCCCTTGAATGCATGACTTTGCTATACAAACTTGAAGCACATTTAAGCAGGTGTAGTCTCTTCTCAGTAGGTATTTGAATAAAACAGTTTGCTTTTCTTTGAGAGTGAGTTTTAATTTGGTGCATTAGGAAATACATCCAGTTAATTACTTCCTGTACATTTCCACAATATTTTATAGTCACAAAGTGAACTGAATTTGGCTTGTTTTTCTATATTTCAGCCTTTTCTATAACATATTCCTACAAGTTAGAATAATTTGTGTAACTAGCACATGAATCATGTTTGAAGTCATATGATCAACAGTCAAAATTATGCAGTTAAAGGAATTGAAGCCTTTATGCCTGACTGGATTAGTAACAGCCCATTTCAGATGGGTACTCCTCTGTGCCTTTGGAAATATATTTGTACTTGTTGCTCTTGTATGGCATATGCATTCTCAACCCTTATCTCTTGATGCAAAAATTATGGAAAGAAATAGGCTTCTTACAGTCTGGAAATAAATTCATGTTCACATAAACTGCTGCAACCAATGGTTTGCTTCCGGAAAAGAAGAGTCATTACAATGTTTGCACTGCTTTAAACAGAATTGTTTCTCAGCTTATCTAGCAAAATGACTCTTGTCATGATGTTCAGGTAGAAAATGGGTTCCACCCATATGCTGCACAGAGCAAAACATCA
This sequence comes from Gekko japonicus, assembly GCF_001447785.1. NCBI lineage: Eukaryota > Metazoa > Chordata > Lepidosauria > Squamata > Gekkonidae > Gekko > Gekko japonicus. The sequence goes on from NW_015164243.1 coordinate 28,822, forward strand.
TGGAGAACAATGTAATTTTGAGTGAGCCGCAAAATGAGATAAGTATATTCATTTATTTAAATTTTTAGAGACTACTTCCTAAAAATAAGATTTTCAAGATGGTGTACAATAGAGGATGAAAATTATCTTAAAGCTGGGGCACTTGATAATCTGTTGGCTGGGATTCCATCCTGCTCATCACTCACAATCAGGGAACCAATAGCTTACTGAGGTGTCCTGATATGTTCCAATTCAGAACTGTGTGTATAATTATAGACTGGTTTTATGCAGCTTGCCACCAGTTTACCATCATGTCAAATTGCTAAAAGGCTCAACATTAAAGAAAAAATCCATTTGAATTTTTTTTTGTTTTAAGACTCACTACTTAGGTGTCTCTGTGTGCCTTCACAGGCTGCCCAGGAACCTAGCTAATCTTGCTTCCAGTTGTTGTGATTAGGGTTGCCTGGTCCCCTCTCATCATTGCAGCAGCAGGATTTGGGGGGGTGTTCTGGGGGTGGGCATGATGACATCACCTGGAAGTGATGTCATCACATTGGGGATGTCACACAATAATGTCCTTGTTTGGGGGTGGGGTTTCCCCCACTGGCCAGCTTGCTGGTGGCAGATCAAAGCCCCCAAAAGCAAGGGAACCCCTGCTGGGTTCTGGGGGCTGGCAATCCTAGTTGTGATCTCTTCAGGATAGACGCTGCTGACTATGCAGGCACCAGAGCAATCAATGTGTCATCAGTAGAGTTAGCCAGTTTGATGTAGTGCTGCAGTGGTTTGGTGTAGTGGTTAAAAGCCAGTTTGGTGTAGTGGTTAAGAGCGTGGGACTCTAATCTGGAGAACCGGGTTTGATTCCCCACTCCTCCACATGCAGACAGCTGGTTGACCTTGGGTCAGTCACAAGTTCTCTCAGAGCTGTTCTCTCAAGAGCAGTTCTCTCAGAGCTCTCTCAGCCCTACCCACCTCACAGGGTGCCTGTTGTGGGGGGAGGAAGGGAAATTAATTATAAACAGCTCTGAGACTCCGGGTGAAGGGTGGGACATAAATCCAACTCTTCTTCTTCTTCTAAATAATCCGTCCAACTGTGCAGGCACAAAGAGGAAACAAATTATGATGAATTCTGTGCTTCAGGTCACTTTAATGACCTGATAATGATTCTGGGGGACATATGCATGTTCTTTGGTGATCAAGAAGATTTAGTTCATGTAGTTCATGTACAAGGAGCAACTGCAAAATGCAATTAATTTGTTACTTATTTCCAAGGCAAAAGCTGTCCATCACTGTGTAACACAGGTGCAAGCCTCATCAGCCTGGTACTTGATATGAATTTCAGCAGAAGACTTCAATCTGATCAGAAACTTGATCGTGGTAAATGCACATGATGATTATGACATCATAATCCCCCCCCCCCAACAATGTTTGGCTGATTTTCAAAACATTATATATGTACAAATTGATTGTTTCAATGCATTCTGTATGGCCATCATGCTTAGATGTAAAATTCTAACTCTGTTAAGGGATTCTGTTGATGTTCATTAGAAAGATATATATTAAAGGCATGGTAGCCTCTGACAATTTTTTTTACTCAGGTATATTCCTTTAACCTGCAGGCTGGATGAATTGTGTGGAGTAAGATACAAAGGAACTTGTTAAAATGTAGCTTCTATTATTGTGGCTTTAAACAACCTCCAAGCTTCCTGAAGAGATTTGACCCTCCTGACTCTATCTTTTAACTTTCTTTAACCTAACTTTCTTATTTTTATGAAGTTTCTTCCATTGAAATGGAATGTTGATCATGTCAGACTTTGGAGGCAACTTTTTACATGTAAGGTGAATTTGATAGTTTGACAACCCATATATCTCACATCAGGTCTTTGGTAGGACTAAATAGATTATTCTGTTCCTTTATTGTTTTCTGGATTTACTCTCCCTTGCTTTCTACTCAATCGGAGTTATGGTTTAACCAGAATAATTGATAAAATTAATTTCTAAACTAGAACAAAATTGCTTAGGAGAATTGGGAACTGGGCAGTGTTCTGGTTCTGATAGCAAGGGCTTGAAGCAGTCTTAGTAGCTGGATGCTAGGTCCAGGATCAAACGTAGCACAGAAGGAAGCTTGCCATACAAATTTGTTGAACCAACAAAGCTCCCTGTTTAGCCTAGGGCTTATATATCATGGAGAGCACGAGGCCCCACCTCTTCCTGGGCTTCATCTGGCCAGAACTTGATTAAACCTGTCTGGCAAAGCAGTATATGAGCTTACACAGTGATCTGGCTCAGTAGCTGGAACACGGGCTGCCAGCCTGGCAAGCATTTCATTGATGAGTTACCTCTTCTCAGGCCCACTGTCTCTGTTGGTCCCACCTGGAGGGGGGAAGCTTAGGGGACTGGTACCCCAGGATCTGGCCATACAAGGCAGGGAACTGGTTGTCCTAGACACTGGCTTGTTGGCAGCATCACCTGGTGCTAAGCCTTAAGGAACAGGTCCTTTGACTGAGGCCTCAGAATCCAGGGGCTGTTGGTCTGGAGGCGTTCCAGTGGTGTTGGGTGTCTTCCGAACCTCCTGGTCTTCTCCCATGTTGGTCTCTGGCTTGTCCTGGTCATCTTCTGAGGAATCTATTCCCAAGTCCAGCTTTGGGGAGGAGGGACATGACAGAATCCCTGTAGTCCACACACTCAGCTCCCTAACTGATGCATCCATTCTAGAAAATGGTACTGTTTGATTAGAAGTTATATGATGGGGCTTTATACTTACCACTTTCACACATGCTAAATAATGCCGTTTCAATCCACTTCAGCAACCATTTGCAAGTGGATTTTGCCATTTCACACAGTAAAATCCAGTTGCAAAGTGCATTGAAAGTTAATTGAAAGTGCATTATTTAGTGTGTGTGAGAGTGCCCATTGTCTCCAAGCTGTTTAATATCTATAGAAAACCCCTGAGAGAAGTTCTCTGGAGATTTGTGGTGAGGTGTCACTAATGCATTGATGACATCCAAATATGTGTGTCTAATCCAGGTGAGGCAGTGATGTTTAGAACACGTACCTGGAACTGGTAATGGGATGGGGGAGCTAATAAATAGAAACTGTATTCAGTCAAAAGTACTATATTGGATAGTTTACTGGATATGGAAGTGATGTTTAAATGCCCGAATCCTCCACACGTTCAATCGAATACACGTTTACATCAAAGTAGTATTTATTGAAGTAATGAAGAAAGCTGGTACACAGGAAACTGTTTGGAATGGTCAGGAAATGCAGGGCACCAGATAATAAACGAATTCATAAAATGCAGTAACCAATCATCATGGTTCCCGCTTTCACGGGTGCTTCCAAAACTTGCGCCGAAAGCCTGGGAATTGAAACGGTTCTAAAAGATAAACAATTACTAGCTTTTCATGACCTAGCTCATTATACCATACGCGAAGACACAACTCCAACTCCACACCTGTTGACCTTGCAGATAACTACGTTTCAACAGCAGTATTAGCGTACATAGAAAGGAATGCAGATTGCAGGCTGCTGGTAGCATACATGCGCAGTGGGGTCGGGGGGAAGCCAGGGAGGGCAGAGATGGGTGTACAAAGGTTACACAGAGTTCTTTGGCAGCTTATGTTGCATGAAACTGACTCTTTAGATCAAACCACGGGTCCATCTCCTCCAGCACTGCGTTTCACACAGTGGCCAGCCAGATGACTGTAGGAAGCTTAAGGCAGGAAGCTGACAGCCATCTTCTTTCATTTGGCCCTTGTATTTGATATTCAGAAGTATACTTCCTCTGAATATAGAGCTTCTAGTCAATTGTCATGGTAGTAGCCATTCGTAGGTGAATTCCTAGAAGTGTTGACCCTTTTTAAGCTGTCTGGACATGCCTCTAATTTCTCTGGAGCTATTTATTCCAGACAGGTGTGACCAGACATGCCACCCTATTCCTGCCTCACATTGCGGTTGACTGTTCAGACCGCTGCTGCACGGTCCCCGAGAAGAGAGTGGGCAGGCAGCTTCCTTTTTTAAAAAAACAAACCCCTCTAATGTGCACATCTGCATAGCTGCTTATTCACTAGGAGTGGATATGTGGTTATGCACGCATCACTAACTACAAAAAAAATGGTAGCTGGGGACTGGAAGTGTCAGACCTCACCAAGCAGCTTGAGCACGCAAGGGAGAGATCAGATGCCTGGAAATCTGTGGTGAGACAAGTTCTGCCATAAACAGCAGACTTTATCCAGTGTTGAGAAAGTTGTGGGTGTGGGGGGGGGGCTGACAACTGAGGGACAGGAGACAGATGTTGCCATCTGATCGGGTACTTCAAATCTGGTAGGGAGCTGCCACGACATAGGAGCAGCTTGCCCGTATGATTGCAGTCTAAGTTAATGTTATTGCATTCTGTGGAGGAAGGCAATTTATATTTTACTATGTCTTCCTTCCCTATCCACACTGAACTTGTGGAAGACTGAGACTGTGAGAGATGACATACACATTGAGCAGTTTCTGGCTTCTCAAGTATGATGAACCCCCTTATTTCTGAGTATGTGGGGATTTGTTCCTGGAATCTTTCACAAGTTGGAGCAGTCTTATGTTCCACTGACACTATCAGCCCACCTCTTTTAACCAGGAACCCACACAGTTCGTCCTTCTGTCACACACACCCAGCCGCTTATTGGTGAGACCTTTTTATAAATATTAATCTCTGTGGCTTTACGTGAGCACCGCCCTTTTCCTGGGATGAAGCTTATGATTAACTTTGTCAGATACTTAGCTCTGTCTGAGGCACACGCAACGTGGAACAATAAAATCAACTGACAATTTTATTTACAAGGACAGGCAGGCAGGGAATATATATACAAGGGAAAAGCTGATGCTTGTGTAGATGTTGTTTCAAATGGTATAGTTCAGCTTTAGGTCAGTCCATTTATAATCCTACACTTCAGATGCCACAGTACAAAACACGTTCTCTCTAATCTCAACCCGTGTGCTGTTCTAGACTGCCGGTTTATGTTTGGATTTTTCAGGTACTCTCCACGGAGAACACAGAATACCTACAGTGTGCCTTGTTTGTTTTTTCTCTCTGTTTCTTTTTGGACACCCACTAGTCCAATAAACCCTCCTGGCACACACTAAATCCAATAACTCTCTCTCCAGCAGGGTATAAAATCTATGTGAGAGGGATGTGAATCTCTTGTTTATTTTCCTTTTTAAGACTCTTTAGTTTACACTATGGTATAGAACCACATTCAGCTTTTCTCAGATTCCCTTAATATTAGAATCTGTAGAGAAATCTCATTTGCTCCTCAGACTCAGCGAGGTCCAACATGACTTGTCAGTCCCCTGGCACAGTACCCACTGGCCAAAAACAACTGACAGTCTCAACCGCCAAACTCAGTCAAGAGTTTTCTTCTTCTTTTTTATAATTGAACCACCCACCCACCCTGAGTTCTGCATCAGAATTACATCACCACTGCTAGTGACTGCAGGTGCATTTTCTTGCAGGCTGTCACATCAAGCTTAGGTGTTGATTGGGCTAGGATTCTCATGTGCTCCTCCCTGCCTGCAGAGATGAGTAGGTACCAAGCAGTTTTTTAAAAAAGAGGTGGCACTTCACTCTTGGAATGCCCTCCCTTGAGGGACAAAACATTTTCCTTTACCCAGGTTTTAAATCAAAGTAAAATAAATGTTTTAATTGTTTTATAGTCTGCTTATAGCCTGAGGGTTCTTCTGTGGTAATCATTTGAGATTGCCTTGTATTGCTAGTTTATTATTATTGTTGTTGTTATCATTATCGTTGTTGTTTTTACTTTGTAAGCTGTCTTAAGGAGTTCAATGAAGATGCAGTGTATAATATTTCTAAGTAAGATTAATAAAGGCTAATATTTGGATGGGAGACCTCAGAGAATACCAGGTCCTGATGCGGAAGCAGGCAATGGCAAACCACCTCTGAATGTCTCTTGCCTTAAAAACCCTATAAGGTTGCCTTAAGTCAGCTGTGACTCAACAGCACTTTCCACCACCTCAAAATTAATAAAAACAATGGAGTTTACTTTGGCCTATAAAGTGTGGAAGTACTCTTGAATAACATGTTCTCAAATTAAAATCAGGATCTTCCAAGCCAGTGTGATTTATTTATCCTGGATTTTTTTCAGAACCAGATATATACATTGCCATTATTGACAATTCTAAAAAGATAAACACACCAATGACAGATGCAGTCTGTGTGTATATGTGAGTATACACAGATACCCACCCCCCGCCTTTACTTGTAAAATATCAGGATGTATTATTATTCCTGGGAAGAACTCCACCTGAGGTGATCTATCACTGTCATATTCCTGTGGTTCCCTGTGATTTCTCATCACTGTCTGATAAACTGTAATGTGAGTTTTCATGCTGGCAAATAAATTAGTTTGTGTGTTCCAGATAATCGACTTTGAATGACTCCACAAACATATTAAGTGTCATAAAATGCAAAAGAAAACTTCCTAAAGCATCCTGATCCAGCAGTGACCACTATCCAATACTGGAACAGGTTTGAGGATGGCAGTGGCTTGACACAGCACAGCTGGCTTTATTATTTGAAAAGTTCTCCCAGAAAAACTGACTAATGCAGGCTGTAGACTGTGCCACAACAGTTTGTTTTCTACTAGTCTAGTCTATTAGTCCATCTCCGTAAAAAAATAGATATCCACTTGTAGACTTGTAATTGTCCGATTCTTCTCCCCAGTTGGCGTCCATATATACGACTAGTCTGGGCCCTTCAGACAGTGCAATTTTCAGTTGTAAGTCCATTGTTCCTTTCAGGTACTGAGCCAGTTTCTTTATTGCACTCCAATCATGATTATTAGACAAACTCATTTTCCTGCATAAGATGCCAACTGCCGCTGTGATATCTGGTCTCGTGGTTTTGCTCAGGTAGAGAAGTTTTCCAACTGCTTCTCTGTATTCTCCAATGTCTCTGAGTGGTTTTTTGTTCTTTTCCTTCAGATATCCAGGTTCCATTGGTATGGATGATGTGTTACAGTCCTTCATGCCAATAGATTCTATAAAGTCCATAATCTTTTGTTTCTGGCATAGAAAAAAAGTTCCATCCTCGAGTCTCTCAATTTGCATTCTGAGGTAGTGTTGTACATCTCCTAGCTGTTTGACTTCCCCATCTTTATTCAGTCCATCAGCTATGTCTTTGATGTCCTCTCTGTTTTGACAGGCCATGATCAAATCATCAACATAAACAAGAACATACTGGTATTGTCCATTTTTAATTCTAGTGTACAGACAAGGTTCAGCTTTCCCTTGTTCAAAACCTTGCTTCTGTAGCAGTCCAGTAATTTTGTCATACCAGGCCTTTGCTCCTTGTTTTAGCCCATAGAGTCCTTTGTTGAGTCTGTAGACATAATCCTCTTGTCCTTTGGCTTTAAAACCTTCAGGTTGTTCCATGT
>NW_015164243.1:36369-42643 GCF_001447785.1 Gekko japonicus
TTTGTGGATTGCACAGTTTCACAAAATCCATATTTCTTTGGTGGTTGCCCTTTAGTTCTCCTTTCTGACTGTCTCACACTGGTTGTGGGTTCTGCTGCCTCCTCTGGGGTGGTTCCCATTTCCCCTTCTGTTCTGGTAGTTTCCTCAGAAGATAGACCTGCCGATTCCCCAGTGATCACTACAGGTAACCATGCCACCAACTCTTCAGGTGCAGTCCCAGACGTCTATGGATCAGTTGCACTGGAAACACTTGGAAAATCACACTCATCAACAAATACAACATTGCGTTCCTTAACTGTGTGATTTTGGGGATTGTACATCTTGTATCCTTTCCCACCAACTGGATACCCTACTACGAATCCAACTTCAGCTCTGGGGTCAAGTTTTCCCCTTTTCTCCTTTGGTATGTGGGCATGCCCTTTGGAACCAAAAACTTTGATGTGCTTTAATCCAGGCTTCCTTTTAAACCAGGCCTCAAAAGGAGTGGTCCCAGTAAGCTTTGATGGTACTCTATTGTGTAGATACACTGCTGTGTTCACAGCTTCAGCCCATAGGCTATTTGGTAGTCCAGAATGCATAAGCATTGCCCTACACATGTCCTGAATTGTTCTATTCAGCCTCTCAGAAGATCCATTTTGTTGAGGCGAGTGTGGGATAGACACCTTGTGCTCAATCCCTTCAAGTTCCAGAAATGCTTTAAATTCAGCATTGCAATATTCTCCACCTCCATCAGTGCGTAAGCTTTGAGGTGCTCGGCCAAACTTGTTTTTAATCGTGGCCAGTTAACATTTGAATTTATTCAGTGTCTCATCTTTGCTCTTCATCATATACACAAAAGTATATTTTGTTTTATTCTCAGTAAAAGTCACAAAATATTTGTTTCCGCCACAGGATGGCCCTAGTGGACCAACAAGATTACTGTACACAGTCTCTAGAAACTTTCCATTGTGAGCCATGGACTGGTGAGAATATTTTGGGGCTGTCCCCTTTGCTTTGAGACACGTTTCACATTTCTCCTTTGCCTTATCACAATTCACAACAGAGATTCCACATTCCTTCAACAGCCTCTCAACACTCTGCATGCTCCTGTGCACAAATATCAAATGCCATGCATATAAACAATCCTGATTATTACAAGAGTCATTGCTAGTTTGACAAACTTGTCTCTCATCATTAACATTCCAGACTTCTCAGAGACATCCACAAGATAATGAAATCCATTTTTCTCTTCCACCTTGAATTCAAAATCAGGCATCTCAGCAATGATCCTACTGTTCTTCCCTTTCTTAAGTAACACAGTATGATCACTGTCCATAAGCCTCTTAGTTGAAATCAAATTATCAGCTGCTCCAGGAACTAGAGCCACATCCTGCAACTCAACATTAATCACTTCTCCACTTGTAGTGAGAAGTTCAATGGGTACTTTTCCTATGCCTCTGACATCAAGCAATTCCGTTGGCTTGAAAAATCTTTGGCCTATTGTTAACATCAAGTTCAGAAAACAGTTCCTCATATTTGCAAATGTGCATACAGGATCAAGAGTCAACTAAAAATATTTTCTTATTTCCATCAACATCATCACCATCACAGATTCTGAAAGCATGATCCTTCCTGCTAGCATGGAAATTTCCACGTCCCTTTGTCTGCGGTTTAAAGCCTCTGCCATAATTTCCTCTGCCACTGGGTGTCTCGCCCCTCTGGCCATGTGCTCCAGAAGGCTTTTGTCTGTCTGTTGCTTTAGATTCAAAGTCTCTGGCATTTCTAAATTCACAGGACACAACTTTATGATTTCCTCTACATATGAAACACTCAATTTTCCTTTTAAATCTGTGCCCATGTTTCAAACTCAGTACAGACATTTCATTAGACAAAACATCATCACTGCTTCTTGAGTCAAATTCTTCCTTTAAAATCAACAATAAATCCTCAAGTTTTAGATCATCCTTGTGCCTTAGAGTCATGGCTAGATTTTTGTAACTTTGTGGTAGACCTCTGAGAATAGCAGTTATCATGTTTTCCCTAACTCCTTACGCTCATTATAGACACCCATTAGTTTGCCCAGTTTCTCAGGTAAATGGTCAGTCCCTTTTACTTTAAAATCAAAGATCTGAGCCTTCAAGTAATAAATCTTACTGGTAGTCTTTCCTCCATATTTCTTTTTCAGATATGCAACCGTTTCCTTTGACGTTCCCACAGTGTATAAATTTGGCACGTTGTTAGGATCCACAGACCCGAGAATTAGATTTTTAGCATAGTCATCCTGTTGTTCAAAATACTTTTCTCTGGCTCATTTGTTGGGGGGGGGGGTCATTGTTAAGACATGCTGGGCTCTCTGCATTTGCAGCTTTACTTTGAGAAAACCTTCTTACCAAAAAAAGTTGCAGGGTGTCAATTTCAAGGGCGCTATCTCCCCAGAAGTATGGAACGTACTCACAGATGTGGGTGGTGTTTCTCTGGGTGTAGAAGCTGAAATTCTGGCTTTAGAAGATTGAGCTTCACTCATCTTTTGGGCTGTAGTAGGCACATTGCAGGGACTCACAGGGTTAATTCCTTTCCTCAGGCTGTGCAGCCGGTTCAGCTTTTCTCTGTCGGGGCTCCGCGCGTAGAAAAAAAATTCAAAAAAGCTTTCTCTCAGCTGCTTTCCAAAGTGCAGGCTAGCATAAGGTGGGATCCCGCCAATCAGCGAGAATTAAAAGTGCTCACCACCTTTTATGGCTGCAGCTCTGTTTGGCAAAGAGCGGAAAAACTTTGCAGAAAAATTGTTCCCTTTTTAAAATAAGCCTCTACCTGCCAGCTCAGCTCTCTCTCTCAATCCAATGAGCATTTCAAAAAACAAACAAACCATCCTCTGCTACCAATTTGTTGTAAAAATTAGTCAAAAGTATTTAATACTCAGAGTATCAATGGAACTTGCTCTATTGGAAAGAAGAGATTTCTTTGCTTTTAAAAACCTTTATTTCTAAGGGTAAAGGTACACGGGAAAACTACAAATAAACAGAACATCTAACAGCTACATTTTCTAAGCTGCCTATAGTAAGAAAGGAAGTCACCTGTAACAAACAGCCAATCACTTATCACAACAAAAGTTACTTTTCCCAGGCTAATTCCCCATAGGCTCAATGCCAGGTATCCCTTCCAGGTCAGTCTAAACAATAGCAATACTAGGCAAACAAGTTAACCCTATAATGACTGGATTGTCAGACCTTGTAAACACATACATTTCCAACAGTTTCTAGGTGGGGAACAACATGTGTTGGGCTCGGGGCAATCTCAGCCTGGTCAGTGAAGTGGGCCTTTGGCAGGCAATTTAAATTTTGCAAATGGAAGTATTGGGGTAACTAATCCAAAACAGGAACTTGTCCATGTGGGGGCAAGGATCCTGTGTTTTTATGTAGTGGAAAGGCTGATGGAACAGTCTGCTGCTTGCTAAAGGCATGCTGTACTAAGAGTTCTTCATTCTACTCCCATCAGTGCATTTGAATTTTGGGCAGACCTGCTTCTTCTGCTGGTTTAATTTTGTCTCTGTGATGGTCTGAAAAAAAATTACGGGCCTTTTGTGAAAACAAAGAGAAAGAAAAACCAGTTTCAGCACCAAGATGCAGAGAGGGAACATGCACAAAATGAGGTTTCTTAAAAAATATTTTCCCCCATGGCAGGTATTAAGTTTTGCTCTTTTCTGAGACCCCTTATATATAATTCCTGTAAAGGAACCTCTCTGCAGTGTTCTGAGAGTATGTGTGTTATACTGCCTCCTTTCCTTCCTTAGCATTTTCTACTTAATTTTCACTGCCACCAAAGGCAAGAACCTTAGAATTCTTAGCTGGACTCAAATACCTGGATGGCTTAGTTATATTTGATAGAATGGTCAACAGTTCAGGGAGCCTATGAGGTAAAGGGGGACCCCTTACTTTAAATAAAACAGTTGTTTTCACTTAAATATAAATAGAGTTTATTTAGAAGTATAGCAGTATAATGGTTTCAGTAAAGGTGATACGTGTAATGGTTTCAGAGAGCTACAGTTCTTCTTTCTCTAAAGTTCCTTAAGTAGACTTAGCCACAAAGGCTTATTTTCTCACTTTCTGCTTAGGCTAATAACTTCCACAAAGCTTAATTTCCTCACTTGCCACTTAGGCTAATAACTTGCACAAAGAACACAGATTCCTCACACTCTCCACAGTGAAGGGTTATTTGGGTAGCAGAGTGCTCAAGGCTCATAATGCAGCACAACCAATCTGGTTAGTGTGTACTGACAAAAACCAAGGTTACACACGGAGCCTCTTTATCTTTGTAAAACTAATATGAGTCGTTTATTGTAAGAAACTCCATTCTACACAGGATAGAGTAGAGATTGTATTCTAATCTAGTCAAACTAGCTAGGATGAATAGAGAGGCAGGAAAGCATGTCCTGCCCTCATGAGGCCATGATGGAGAAGGCTGGCACAGTGTGGAGAGGTGTCAGACTGGAAGGAAGATTCCCTGAGAGTAGTAATTGACACATCAAAAGGATAGTATCATAGCAGTAGAAGAGAAGGATAGTCAGTGTCCTGGTCTCTCTATCTCTCTAACTCTCTTATAGACCCCCTCTGAAGTCTGAGGCTAAGAGACAGCATAAAGTCCTTCACTTCCAACACACAGCACCTCATTCAGCTCCCTTCTTTCCTCACACTGAACTAATGTTCTCAGAACCAACCAGTCAACTCTACCCCCTAGGGTGCAGCTACCATCCAATCATAACGTGTTTCAATCATCCATAGGTTTGCAAATCTCCAAGTGGAACCTGGAGATCTCCTGGAATTACAAGTGATCTCCAGATGATAGAGGTCAGGCCCCCTAAAGAAAACAGCTACTTCGTAGGGTGGACTCTATGACATTATATCCAGTGATGTCCCACCCTCCCCAAACCCTGCCCTTCACAAGCTCCACCTCCCCAAATCTCCAGGAATTTGCCAACAGCCCTAATCTCCTCATCCAGCCCCCATCTCTCTTACTCTATAGGCCTGCCTTTTAAAACTATAAAATACCTATAAACCCCCACATTAAAACACAGAAATAAAACACACACAAAATATTTACATAACGAAACACTATAGCTTGGAACAAGTCACTCTTCTTTGCTATCTTGTGGCAGGGAAGATTTATTTTTGAGGAGCAAGCCAATTGTCAAGATGAACTAGAGATCAAATTGCCAACATTCACTGGATTATGAAGAAAGCAAGAGAGTACCAGAAAAATATCTACTTCTGCTTCATTGACTATGCTAAAGCTTTTGACTGTGTGGATCACAACAAACTATGGCCGGTCCTTAAAGAGATGGGAGTACCAGATCACCTCACATGTCTCTTGAGATACCTGTATAAGGGCCAAGAAGCAACAGTTAGAATTGGATATGGAACAACTGATTGGTTTAGCATAGGAAAAGGAGTACGACAAGGATGTCCCCTTGCTTATTTAATATATATGCAGAGTACATCATGCAAAATGCTGTCCTAGATGAATCATAAGCGGGAATTAAGATTGCTGGGGAAAAGATCAACAACCTCAGGTATGCAGACGATACCACTCTAATGGCAGAAAGTGAAGAGGACCTTAAGAGCCTCTTGCTCAGGATAAAAGAGGAGAGCGCAAAAGTGGGCTTGAAGCTCAACATCAAAAAAACTAAGATCATGGCATCCGGCCCCATCACTCCTTGGCAAATAGAAGGGGAAGTCGTGGAAGAACTTCACGTTCCTGGGATCCCAGATCACCGCAGACTGTGACAGCAGCCATGAAATTAAAAGACGCTTGCTCCTTGGGAGGAAAGCGATGGCGAACCTAAACAGCATGATAAAAAGTAGAGACATCACCCTGCCAACAAAAGTCTGCATAGTCAAAGCAATGGTATTCCCAGTAGTCATGTATGGCTGCGAGAGTTGGACTATAAGGAAGGCCGAGCGCCGAAGAATAGATTCTTTTGAACTATGGTGCTGGAGAAGACTCTTGAGAGTCCCTTGGACTGCAAGAAGATCAAATCAGTCAATCCTAAAAGAAATCAACCCTGACTGTTCCCTGGAAGGCCAGAACTGAAGTTCAAATACTTTGGCCACCAAATGAGAAGAGAGCACTCACTGCAGAAGACAACCTCAGGTATGCAGACGATACCACTCTAATGGCAGAAAGTGAAGAGGACCTTAAGAGCCTCTTGCTCAGGGTAAAAGAGGAGAGCGCAAAAGTGGGCTTGAAGCTCAACATCAAAAAAACTAAGATCATGGCATCCGGCCCCATCACTCCTTGGCAA
>NW_015164243.1:42713-54210 GCF_001447785.1 Gekko japonicus
ATAAGGAAGGCCGAGCGCCGAAGAATAGATTCTTTTGAACTATGGTGCTGGAGAAGACTCTTGAGAGTCCCTTGGACTGCAAGAAGATCAAATCAGTCAATCCTAAAAGAAATCAACCCTGACTGTTCCCTGGAAGGCCAGAACTGAAGTTCAAATACTTTGGCCACCAAATGAGAAGAGAGCACTCACTGCAGAAGACACTGATGCTGGGAAAGATTGAAGGTCAAAGAAGACGGGGATGGCAAAGGATGAGATGGTTAGACAGTGTCATTGATGCAACGAACATGAAATTGAGCCAACTTCAGAGGATGGCGGAAGACAGGAGGGCCTGGCGGGAGCTGGTTCATGGGGTCGCGAAGAGTTGGACTCAACAGTGCGACTGAACAACAACAACAACATCCCTCACATGCCTCTTCGAGAATCTTACTACAATTCCCCCAGGCAGATTATTTTTCTTTATATATCCTGAATATGACCTATAGGCCACATCCATTTCGTTTAACAAGAGTTCCGCCTTCATATCTGTTACTGGGGCCAATACTTCACTCATTAGTTCCTTAAGATTCTCTCCCTTTGTCTCTGAATGAATGAATGAATTTTATTGTTACAGCGCATAGCCAGCAATATAAAACCTTAATCCCTTTGTCTCTGGCAAGCCCTGAAAGCGAAGAATCATATTAGCATTTTTCCATTTGTAGTTGTAGCAGTTGCTCTTCCATAGAACCTTGCTTCTTTTCCAGCTTTTGAACTTTCTTTTACACCTTTTGTGCAGTGGTGTCCACTTCTTTCACCTTTTCAGCCGTTTCATTCATCATTTTAAGTGTCTCTGTTATCTGTGTCTGCTGTGTGGTGATGCACTGAGTCATTTTCGAAATCTGATCCTTGAGGTTACTCATTTGGTCCAATAGAGGGCAAATGGATTCTGCCAAAGTCTTTGCCAGTTCATTGGTTCCTTCCAGTTTAGGACTCTCCGTTAGTTTCACTTTTGAAAGTTTCTCTTTCTCCGTCCTCTTCCCCACAATCTTTCTCAATTGTTTACTTTGAAAAATATTTTGAAAGTCTCTGAATATGCGCTCAAACGCCTGAACTCGCCTTGGTAAGTATTTCTTAACAGTTATACATGTTTTTTCTTCCGCTCCCCCCCTCAATTCGCTCAAAAGTTCATGCGGTTAAGAGGCGTCCCTCCCCCGCCCACTTCACTTTCCGTTTTTCAACATGGGGTAGGGAGCTTTCTTTTTCTCTTTAATCTCTCAGTCCGACTCACGTTCATGTCTGGTCTTCCGACCTCGCTTTGCATGATTTTGCCCGCTCGATCTCCTACACTTGCCCTGGTCGGTGTCACTAGGTCCCATTCGGGCACTGCGCAGGAAGGACCATTGGGACGGAGGAGCACCTCAATTCACCTACAATGTGTAGGCGAGGAGGTGATTCCTCATAAGTTCCCTGGCTAGGAGCCTTCCGCCAGGCTCCCTGGGGGGGTAACGGGCCAGCACTCCCCCTCCTTCCTGCCGTGCACAGACCGCATCCCCGGGAGGTCCAGGAGATGTGTCTGTCTAGCGTGCCGCCATCAACCGGAAGCCGAATGTGGTTTCTGTTCCAGCATGGGTTTGGTAAAACAGCAGAGTCAATGTTAGATGCAAAATGGGCCTCTGTTTTCTCCCGGACAGGCTGCCTCCTGTCCTCCTGTGATAAAAACTGTAGGTGTTGCTGCCTAGAATGTAAGGCACATTCTGAAAACAGAACAAACATCTGGGACTATTTATGTTTGAGGATTCATCCTTCTGCAAAAGGATTTCTCCCTCTGCCTTTTGATTTTTGGAATGTAAGGGTTTTCGAATACAAACAGCCTCCCAACAAACTTGGGCATCATTCTGCTATTCATCCCTCTTCTTTTTGACAGATTGATCCATCTATTCATGGTTCAGTTGAAAAACAAGACACACGTCAGAAGCCTGAATAGATTCTGGAATTTGGACCAAATCTACTTCTGACAAGAGAGGAAAGTTGACCTGTAAAACTGCAAAATAAAAGCCGTTCGGAAAATCTTTCTTCCCCCACTTGTCATAAGTGAGTGACATGCTTTCAAACCCAGAAGTTATTCCTAGTTGATGGGATGTTGGTTAAAATGATTCAGACATTGGTAGCAGAACTGCAAGGACCAGAAAAACCCCAACTTTCTAGTAATTTTTTTAAATTTAAGAACCCTTCTGACAGCTCACAGATTAATTTGAGAAACTAATTTTGCTTGAGTGGAAGACTCTCACTGTATTATCCACTGTAAAAAAATCCAGCCTGGCACTGTCTTTCTCAAAACAACATTCTTCACCAGTGTCACCAGTGCTTGGAGTCGGTAATGGGCTGGATGAAGGCAGACAGGCAGACCATGGACTTTAGATCTCTCCTGTCTTGGATGGGGTTATACTCCCTTTGAAAAGCCAGGTTTGCAGCTTGACAGTGCTACTCAACACAGCAGTTAGAAAACCAGGTTTCTGCAGTGGTCCAGAGTGCCTTTGTCCAGCTTCAGCTGGTGCATCAGCTACATCTGTTCCTGGGTCAGTCAGATCTTGCCACAGTGATCCATGATTTAGTAACATCTAGACTGGATTATTGAAATGTGCTTTACTTGAGACTACTCGTGAAGAGTGTTCAGAAGCTGCAGCTAGTGTGGAATGCTGCAGTTAGACTGCTGGCTGGGGCAACCCAACATTACAGGAATTACACTGGCTTACTATCAGCTCCTGAGCCCAATTCAAGGTGTTGGTTTTGACCTTTAAAGCCCTGCATGGCTTGCTACCAGGGTATCAGAGGGACCATCTTCTCACATTTGTTCCTGCCAAAGAATTAAGACCACAGGGAGAAGCCCTCCTGACTGCTCCGTCAATCAAAAAAGTTCATTTGGTTGCATACATGAGAGAGGGCCTTTTCAGTGGCAGCCCCACAATTATGGAACAATCTCCCCAGCAAAGTGTGATCTTTAGGAGACAGGTGAAGACAGTTTTATTTAGGACTGCATTTGATTAAAGCAGTCCTAACTTGTGATTTTAAATTTTGGTTTTATGTTTTTATGTAATTTATCCTTATGTATTTTATTAATATTGTATGCCTCCTTGAGCTCCATAAGGAAGAAAAGTGGCTAATAAACATTTTAAATAAAGCAAATAATAAATATTTTTGGTTCAGCTATAAGGGGGGAATAACCAGGTTTTTACAGTTACTCAAGTTTGCAGTTGGACATTGAAAAACTTGTGAATTCTGGCAGAATAAAGATCACATTGACAGAACATAATGCAGACACTTGTATGTACACTGGCTTTGAGCAGAAGTCATATAAATGCATAAAGAGTTCAGCAACTGGGTATTATCTTGGCCCCATCCCTGATACTCATTTTCTTTTGATTGAATGAACAGGGCCAGTGATCCACAAGCCCTTCAGTGGCAAGGGAATGAGAAGAGATTAGTGGGTTCCAGAAATGGCAATATAAGTTGGATCATTCATCCAGCCTTGGTTTTATTAATGTTCTTTTCCATCCCTTTTGTCAGTTCCCCTGGGAGCCTTTGCTTAGGCTAGGAGATGCTGGTATTGCTGGTATTGTCACATTCTACCATAAGCTATGTTGCTTTGGTGCATTACAGCAGAATATTCTGAAAGGCTGAAGTCCGTAAGCCGCTGGATGATCTGGGCATCTATTTAAAGCATTCATATTGCTTCTCCAAATACCTTTAGCCTCCCCCTGCAGGGAATAAAGTCTCTGAAAGTAAGGCCTGTCCTTCTTAGCTATCAGGAATATTTGAAGCTTCTCTGGTGGCAGACGTTGTCATAGTTACACTTCAACTCTGAGTGATTCGGGTTTGTTGTTGAACTTCATGAGTATCGTGTGGTACTGCGGATGTAAGGATTGCTGACAGAATGTTTGTAAAATTCCTGTTTTATATAAATGCAATACAACATTTTGCTTATTATCATTACTGTTCGTTTAATACATGCACTGAAATAAATGGGATTTCTAATTACAGGAAAGCAGATGGAAATACGGGTTCCCTCATTTTCCAGGACTACAAAACAGTTTCTGACAGAATCTCTCTATTGGGCAGGAGGCCTGAGCATGGCTCATTATCACTGTACATAAACTATTCCTACTAACAGGAACAGCAAACTGAAGAACTATAGACAGTAATAGAAAACTGATAGTCACACAGTCAACTCAAAGTTCAAAGTTTATTTAAGTTTAATAGCGCATAGGCCATACATCTGGCAGGGGAGACACCTTGATCACACAGTCAATTGTATGGTCTGTAGTCTCTATCTCAGTGCTACCCATTCCATACAGAAGCAGTATGTTGGATCCCCAAGCATCGAGAATAAATCCACGTTTTAAGAAAAGCAAAATTTATTTCAAAGCGTTGACGACATACTCAAACACGTTCTTTGTTAGAACTGGGGATACACAGTTAGATCAAGCATAATAAAGGAACTTCAAAGAGATACAGGTCCAATGAATAACTTTCCCGCTGGCGGGCTAATGGAACGGTTGCGCGCCCAGTCCATGGGAACCAGGCAGGATATTAGACATAACACAGGTGCAGTAGTCATGGGAAAAGCAATAGCCAAGCATTACAGCATCTTCTCCCCCACACAACCTCCAGCAGTTATCTTTTGCATTCCAACGCAGGAGTAGGATGATAGAAACCAAGCCGGGTGCAACAGGGAAAGAATATGTACACAGAGGTCACAGAAAACAGAATGGCAGCTTGCTGACACAGTAATATCTGAAGCTGTTTCTCATATCCCTTAAGAGTTCAGAAAGCTTTATTGATGATAATTATCAGTGAATGAGCACAGAAATGTTTCCAATTTAACATACAGGTTTGTATGAAATGAAAAAAAAATCCCTCACTTTTGGACTCATCTCCATAGGACACTATCTGCCCTTACTGTACTTCATTATGAGTAATAAGATCATGAGATATAGTTGTGTAACATTGTTACTGTTTAAGGTAAAAAATTACAAGAGTGTAGTATACCTTCATAAACGTTGCTTCCACATGTAAAAACTGATTCCTAAACATTTCTGTCGCTAATTTAGTTTTCATACCTGTACCTCAATTATTTTCATACATTACCATTCTACATCCTTTCTTTTGTCATCCTCCACTGATATTTCCAGGGGAACTAATAGGGTTTCTAGGTTTCCCCTGGCCAAGGGCACAGGATGGGGGGTAGGGTGGCCAGATCCAAGTTGGGAAATGCCTGGAGTTTGGGGGATGGATTCTGGGGAGCTCAGGGGCTTCAGTGGGGCACAATGCCATAGAGTTTACTATCC
Organism: Gekko japonicus; assembly: GCF_001447785.1. NCBI lineage: Eukaryota > Metazoa > Chordata > Lepidosauria > Squamata > Gekkonidae > Gekko > Gekko japonicus. The sequence continues at coordinate 48,035 of NW_015164243.1, forward strand.
AAAGCAGCCATTTTCTCCAGGGGAACGGATCTCTGTAGTCTGGAGATCAGCTGTAATTCTGGGGGATCTCCAGGTCCCACCTGGAGGCTGGCATCTGTAAGAAGTCAACATTGTTGAATGAATGCTTCACTATGAAATACTTGATTTTGTTCAGAGGGCACAATAGGAAGTATGTTTATAAATCACATTTCCTCCCCCTGAAAATCCATTTCTCTGTTGACACAAAAATAACTTTTAAAATCAGACTTGGTGAAGCTGAAAAGATAAAAAAAAGTCATTGGGTATTTGCTTCCCATGATGCAAAAGGGTTATAAAGAGCAACACTGTATGTGAGGTAATTTAAGAGGTCTTGGTGCATCAAGCATTCTGCCATCGCTAGGAAAACCATGACTGAGTTATTATAAAAGGTTGACAGCCTGATAGGGGCAGCATTTCCAGTACAACTGGCACTCACTGAACATTGGTTAAATACTGCAGAAATAAGCATCAGAAAACATACAGTGTACATTATACATATATGTGAAACATATATTGTTTTAGATAACTGTTTCCAAAAGATTCATAGGTATCTTAGCTATGAATCTGTGGACAATGAAATCAAATTATATATCTAATTCCCAAAGTGCAGATTAAAAACATCAGTACAGGGTAGCCAGATAAATAAAGGGGCCTGTGCCAGATTTGCAAAAAAAATCTTAAATCTTCAAACAAATAAACAAACAAACATGGCTGCTGGTGGTTCAAACCTGTACAAAGACAAATATGGTCACAGTCTATAGACATGAAAAGATAGAGCCACAGGAACTGTGTAAAGTGCGCTCAATGTTTCTTTAACAATACCAATAATGTTATAAATATGAAAATTACAAAAATGATACTAATACACTCAAATTGTAAATCCAGTTACATAAGACAGAAGATAACAACGACGGCGGGACGGTGGTCTCCGGAATGTGATGCCGTTTCAACAAAAGTCTTCTTCTGACCAAGAATCTATAAGCTTATACATGATATAATACATATGAACATTAGTACTTACATCTTAGGTAATTGTACAACAAAATTTAAAATACACTTGGTACAAAACCTTACTGGATGATGTATGGAAAGTTGCACTTCAATAGAAAAGCTACCCGATTCATATGGAGTTCAATAACAGTTTCTAGAAAAAACATAGCAAAGCAGTGAAACCAGACAGGCTAACTACACATCTATATATCTAATTCTGAAGTCGCCACCTGGTGTGCGGATACTTATTTCCGCACATCGGGGGGACCTGGAGGGGAGGGAGATGTTTGTGCACACTTGGGGCAGTCCCCAGGTGTGCACAAAAATCTAAAACCCCGGGAAAAATATTGGGGGGATACTTAAATCCCGCCAAAAGTGACAGAGCGTCCCCTGCGCATGCGCAGGGAACGCTCTGCAAACTCCCTCGCCGCCGCCGCTTCGGGAGGAAGAGAGCAGTGAGGTGAGCGGCGAGCCAGGAGGGGGGGAAGAGCAGCTTCGGAGCCGGGGGGAGGGGGACTTACCTCCTCCTGCTGCTTCCTCCTCTGCCTCATGTGTGGAGGTCCCTCCCCCCCGCGAGTATCGCGGGTCCCGCCCCCTTGTAATTATATAAAGCCAAAGCTTATACAAAAACCAAAGCTGTTCAAACCTACTTACCACCTATTTCATTGCACAAGTAATGGAGAAAATTTCTCTCAGACGAAGTAATGCTTATGTGTTGACCAGGTGTTGGTGGTTCCTAACTTATACTGAGTTCACACCATCATGGATTGCTCCAGAATCAACTTACATAAAAACTGAACAATGGCTAGGTGTCCTAACATTGAAACACTAAGGAAAAAGAGTTATAGGAAACAACTCAGGTCTAAAGATGCATTCAGACCATGTGGATATATGGTGTTTAGTCTGTATATCCAGAATGCTTCTCTTTTCAAAAGGACCTTTCGTATATCCTTCCTGTCATATTTGCTGGATTTAATGACTTCTAGAACTACAAATTTAAAGTCATCATATCTATGTGCTTTGGAACCAAAATGGTCTATGAGGGGAGCTTCCAAGTGTGCATGTTTAATTTTGGATTTATGTTCTAATATGCGAGTTTTAATTGCTCTCATTGATTCTCCAATATACTTCAACCCACAAGGACAGACCACCATGTAGATTGTGCACTTGGTTGCACATGAGGAATAGCTGTTAAGCACTAACCTAAAATTAATATCAGAAAATTCAATGTATTTAGTCTCCCAACTTAATAGACATGCTGCACATCTAAGGCATCTAAAATGTCCTTTAGGACTATTTTCAATGTTAACATCCACCTTTAGGTCTGCATGGACCAACAAATCCTTCATGGTAGGAGTTTTTCTGAATCCTATAAAGGGTTTGTTGTTACATCCTGGCACATCACTTAACATGCAGACCTAAAGGTGGATGTTAACACTGAAAATAGTCCTAAATGAATGATAAAACTGGAGCAGTGGAAGGAGCCAAAAAGGTAAAAGAGAAGGAATGAGGCTGCCAGAGGAGGGAAAGGAGATGGGGAGGAAGGAGACCAAAAAAGGTGGAGGAGGAAGGGGGAAAGAGCAGAAAGCAGGGGAGAAGGTCTGCCAGGAGGAGGGAAAGAAGAAAGGCAGAGAGTGCTGGGAGGATGGGAAGTTGGAAACTATATTACTTCCCCCTCAATTCCCTCTACTTGTTCATACTAATTTTCAATATGTAGTGGTAAAACCCGGAAAATGACTGCAGCTAATTTTACTAATTTACTAATTCTAATTTCAATATGTAGGTGATATGAAAATACATAAGTAGGAGCTAGGTGTTAAGGGAGTCTACGTGAATTGCCTGTTATGATTATATAACAATTCCCTATCAAAGAACACTCTAAAAACTCTTTGACATCTGAACCTGCTAAATACAATTTCTTACTCTAACCTCCCAGCCCAACTGCTCTTTTTTTTTAACTGCCCTTTTTCTACCTACTCTTTTCCAACTGTCCTTTTCTAACTGCCTACTCCCTCATAACACTCTGATATTACTGTCTCAGGCAGCTATGAACAAATTATAACAACACCTCCATCACAGTGCTTATGCAACAAGATGCCCCATATTGTGACAAGGAATGTGCATAAGAGCAATCCTATGAAAGTGCTCAGAATCCTAATCAGGTACTGTGATGCCCCCTTAATTACGGAGGTCTGGTTTTGCTTTAAAAGTGTTCCTTTTATTTTACTGGGTATTCCGGCTGCCACCAGGAAATTTAAGGCTTTCCAAACATCTATAATATAATATTTCTGTCACTGGGTAGGTAAGTCGAGGGTTTAGGTGTTCACGAGGGTCTATGTGTTTCCTGGGAAGAATTTCTTTCAGAACTAGTATCTTAAATAAAAGTAGATTTATTGATATTTCACACAATTTTCTCTCCCACTGTCAGGGATCTGGGCATGTAACTTTGTAACACTTTTTTCCCTTTAGGCCATATATAGTTACTTTATACTTCAACTTTTCATAACACACACAAAACTTCTTTCTCTCAGACCTTAAAACGAACAAACTGCTTAACTCTTTTACTACACAAAACCAAATTATCCCACACAGGGATGTGTCTCTCTCTCAAACTTCAGAACTTAACTCATCTTCTGCTTCTCTCACAGAAATCAGAACTAATATCAGAACTTAACTCATCTTCTGCTTCTCTCACAGAAATCAGAACTAATACTGCTTAACTGAACATCAACTGTCTTCATCAACTGTAATATCTCTAACTGACACCCTTGACTGACATATCTACTCATCCACACAGAATCATTTCCAAAACCCCTCCCACTCTCTGTCACTCACCAATCACACCACTTGCTTGTTTCCACTACTCTAGACTATCATACAGCCATGCATCCAAACTTTTAAAGACACACACACAGAGTTATACATGAAATCGTTACAGGTACATTATATGGGGTTTACTCCAAGGAAATGTTCTTAGGATGGCACAGAAAACCTTCCATATGGAATCTCTGATTGGTCAAGACATTTAACAAAACTGGTCTAGTCCTCTACTTTTATATACATAAAGATACTCTTCTGTGTGGAAAGCAACATGAGAGAATCTCCATGTTCAGAGGCAGTAAACCTCAGAACACCAGTGCCAGGAGACAACATCAGAGGAAGGCCTCAGTGTCTGTGCCCTGTTGGTGAATCTCCAAAGGAACTGGTTGACCACTGTGTGGGACAGGATTCTGGACTAGACAGACTACTGCTCTGATCCAGCAGGGCTCTTCTTATTTCTTTATATTTTTGTAATATATTAAAAGTATCTATGGGCCATCTTTCTATCTCCAAAATGTTCACAATAAGAAATTTAAAACATAAGTCTTCATATGATTTTTTTAAAAGACAGTGGTGGTCAGTGAATGGGGAAGGACTGAGGGGATGAACTGATATTTTTCTTCCCCAGAGTCATGGTTGTCCCTCCTGCATGTGTGTATACCTGAACAAAAAGGCTGTTTAGTGCATCATTCAATCATGGTCCAATCACAGTAAGGTTGTGTGACGGAAAATAGTTCTATGTGTGGGATATGTCCATGAACCCTATGGCTGAGGTTGTTCTAGGGGCTGCTGTCATTTGATTTGGCTTGTTGTGACTGAAAAAGAATGGAAGACCCTGGAGAGCCTTCTCAAGTGGTAACACTCTTTAAATGTAATTATATAAAGTTTTAGAATATAATATTTGTGTTTTGTATAATACTTTATGCCCCTTTTATGCATTGTATACTAAAAGCAGCAGTTTGCTTTGAGATTGGAAAAATTCTCACCGGTCTTTTATTCCCTAGATATTGTTGTCTGATGTTTGAAAAGGTGAACATTTTTTAAAAAGAAAGATTTGTCTCTGTGAGGGTCTTATTTGACTCCACTGAATGATGTCAGACTTGAAAGAGAGTAGAGGTATGCTCCAAAACACAGGTTAAAGATGAGCTGCAGAAAGGTTTGTGTTATATAAAACTGGTCTGTTGAGAGAGAAAAGGAAATTAAATTATCATTTCATCCCAATGACTCATTTACTGCTAAATTTGTTAGCCTACAAAGGCTACTTTGTACTGAGATACTTCTTCAAATTGTTGTATCATTACCAGTTCAATGTACAAGGTTATCTATACCAGCACTGTCATTTGAGTTTGTGATGCTATCAAGATCTCAACACAGTTAATTAATTACAATAACAGGCATACACCATAAAATAATGCAGAATTATCTAATAAACTAGGAATAAGGCCCATTGTGGAAATAAGTACAACGAGATCTAGAAAGAGGCTCTGGGAGAGTGCTCCAGCTTTGGGCAAACAGTGTCAATTTGCTGTGGCGACCTCAGCATGGTATCATGACAGAGTCCACTGTTTTCTCCAGAGGAACTGATCTCTGCTACCTGAAGAGCAGTTGTAATTTTGAGTGAACTCCAGCCCTCATCTAGAGATTGGCAACAATTGTTACCCAGGACGAAATGGCTGGTTTGGAGGGTGGAGTCTATGGCATTCTACCTGTCTGAGGTCCCACCCCTCCTCAAACCCCACCATCTCCATGCTCCACCCCTCAAATCTCCAGGAATTTGCCAGGCTGGAGTTGGCAACCCCATCTCCTTCCCAGCTAACCATCAACCTACCATTATCTGCCCCTTTGACTTCAGCTGACTTCTGCCCTCCCTTCTGCAGAGCAGTTGTAATTCTGAGTGCTCTCCAGCCCTCACCTGGAGATTGGCAACAATGGTTCCCTATGTGGGACTGACTGGTTTGGAGGGTGGAGTCTATGGCAGTGTACCTGTCTGAGGTCCCACCCCTCCTCAAACCTCACCCTCTTCAGGCTCCATCCCTCAAATCTCCAGGAATTTCCCATCTGGAGTTGGCAACCCTATCAGGACTGGCCCCAATGTGTTTTCTCCCAAAGGCCAAAGTAGGTGACAGGACCAAGCTTAGATGCCTACCAACAGGCACTGAGGGGAAAGTAGGATTGCCAGCTCTAAGGAGGGAAATACCTGGAGGTTTGGGGGGTGGATTCTGTAGAGGGCAGGGCGACGGAGGCATCGGCCTTCTGTCGCCCGCCTTGCCCCCCCAATCTCGGCCCGGGCGACCGCGGCTCCCGCGAGCGGCCAGCCGACTCCATTTCCACCCCCCCCACTCCAGGAC
>NW_015164243.1:55144-60825 GCF_001447785.1 Gekko japonicus
ATTTTTTGCCTTGTGGTATTCTGCTTGTGGTGTGAACTTTCTTTTTTGTGGTGTGGCATGATTGTGTTATTGGGTTTGTTTCTTTTGAAGGGGAAGTGATGTGTTGTGAGTGAGGACATATTTTACCTCAGAATACACCAGGTCCCATATGCAACTGACAGTTCCAACTGTCTTGGGGGGGGGGGGAGTTTGAGGTGCAGAAGGGAGTGAAGTCCAATCAGCTTCCATATGCAAATGACCTTGAAATGGCCCAATCAGAGAAGAGTGGCCTAGGCTGCAGTGGGTGGGAGAGAACTCAGGCCGGCGGCGGCCGCTGACTTGCCTCCCCCTCCACCCCCACCCGAAGACACAGGCACAGGCAGCTTGGCCGCCGCAGCTCAGCCGTAGAAGCCCCGTCCCTGCGCTCAGTCTGCAGATGGTCTTCTCCTGTCAGAGGCCCAGAGCAGACTGAGCCAAAGACGCTGGCCGGGGCTGACATGGTGTTGAGAAATGAACTTATTTATGAATTTATATCTGCTACACACACAATAAATGGACTGTGCACACACTCGTATGCCATGACCCAAAGAAAGCTGTTTGCATTACCTATCATGAGACAGAGTTCACATGGGAAAAGCCTGCCTGCATTTTATTTTAATGTAGCTTGCACACATTCAGCTCAAAGGATCATGGGAAGAAGAAGCACATGGTAGCCTTTGTTAGCAGAAAAGAACAACTCAGAGAAGAAAATCTCCCATTACTGCAGGCAACGGACTTGATCTGCATCTGTATAGCAGTTTCCTGTTGATGGTACCAAAGTGGCCTGAGAAAGCCAAGATTAATTTGTACTTCAAAGGAGAAGCAGGAAGAAGCGACTTCACACCTAGCCAAATGGTATTCCATGAGATAAAGGATAGTATTTCAAATATTGGCCCAACCCATAGGGATACCTGCACCTTACCACATGCACCTATCAGGAGAGTCTATGGGATGGACTTGTAAGTAGGTGGGACTACAGCTTGGCAAGGTGCCACCCACCTGGAGTTAACTATATAATGCAAGGACCATGCTTTAAGAGCTGGGCCAGCCACATTCCACCATCAACTCAAGACCATGCTGCAGGCTGGCCACACATCCTCCTACCCCCCCTTCCTGCTTTAAAACTCTTTGTTCTTGATGGATCTCTTTGGGGTGCGTAGCCAAAGACATCCATCCCCATCCCCACACTAGCTGGCTAGTTCTGGCACTGTGAATTATTAATTACCCCTAGAAACCTTTCCCTTATCCTCCAATCTTCCATTACAACAAGACAGGACTCCTGGAAGCAGGTGAGTATAAACCGAAATATACCTACCTAAAAAGGTAAAGGTAAAGGTTCCCTTGCTCGAAAGCCAGTCGAATCCAACTCTAGGGTTGCGGTGCTCCTCTCTGTTTCAAAGCTGAAGAGCCAGCGCTGTCCGAAGACGTTTCCGTGGTCATGTGGCCGGCATGACTAAACACCAAGACGCACGGAACGCTGTTCCCTTCCCACCAAAGTGGTACCTATTTATCTACTTGCAATTTCTTGCTTTCGAACTGCTAGGTTGGCAGGAGCTGGAACTAGAGATGGGAACTCACTCCATCATGCGGCACCCGGGTCTTGAACTGCTGAACTACTGACCTTCCACAGCCTGCAGCAACGTCGTAACCACTTGAGCTACCGCAGCTCCTACCTACCTACCTACCTACCTCCAAATAATTAAGAAACTATCTTTATATTCTTTCTGTAATTCTAAAGGAACCTTGAGTGTATGTGAAATGAGAGACTGGTTATTTTGTATGTGTGAACTTGAAATCCTTCAGTAAAAAGATTATTTTGTTTTGGAAAAACACCCATGTGGTCTCCATTACTGGGTCTCTATCGGTAGACACAACCTCGGTATAGTTGGCCAGAACTCACGTTAAAATATAGTTAGCCATGTGCTGTAAATAAAGCATTTGGCATAACAGTGGGCAGGACTACACAAAGCAGCCAGCCAACCCAGCCAGCGTCTTCTGACTGACAGTTCTTGCGCCCAAACACTGTAGGTGTGCATTGGAACGTTGGACCCCACTATGACTTTATATAAGGGGAGAGATAACTCTGCTGAGTTCCATGACCCAATTTCAGTAGTAAGACAGGATTATTCATTCATATTTTTAATGTTTTGGATGTAGTCTTTTACTAAGCTTACTTGTGCTTCTATAAAGTTGTAACATTCACTAGAAGGTTACATGCTTTTTTTAAGGCTTATGAATGATACTTGAATTGTATTTTATTTTATTCATTCATTCATTCATTCATTCATTCATTCATTCAATTTATACCCCGCCCTCCCCGCGAGTAAGCCTGTTACTGGAGCAATAATCTCACCCAGAGTCTTCTTCAGATCTTCTTTTTCAGTTTCAGGAACTCCCTGGAATCTGAGAATCATGTTGGCCTTTTCCATTTGCAGCTGTAACAGACGGTTTTCTTGGAGGTTTTGTTTTGTTTCCACGTCTCCCATTCTTTTCTTCATTTTCTTGTTTGCGGTGTCCATCTCTGTGATTTTCTCAGTCGCATGCTCCACTTTCTTCTCTGTTTCTGCCAGCTGGCACTGCTGTAAAGCGAAATTTTGGTTTAGCAAGGTCAGTTGCTGGTTAATACCATCGAGTTGCTCCATCATCGGCTTGAGCATATCCGCTAACATCTTCATGACGTCTGCTCCCTCTTCCAGTCTTGGGCTCTGACTGCCCGGTGCTTCCACTTTTAACTTTCCTCGGGAAGCAACCATTTTAAAGCTTTGTTTACAATTTCAAACCCCTTCACAGGGGCTCGAAAAACTCATAACTTAACTATCGACACTCAAGTAAGTCTCTCAAAATAAATTCGCTGTTAATTTCCTCCCTTCCCCCTTCAAAACGTTTATCTGTCCATGCGCTTAAGAGGCGTCTCTCTTTGCGCTCCGCTTTTCCCACGGGGGGGGGGAGGTAATTCGTTTTTTAAAATAGTCCATTTACTTAGAACTCACGTTCATTGTTGGTCATATCTCTGACCTCGCTCACATCATTCGTTATTCCGCTCGATCTCCCACGCTTGTCCCGGTCAAATTAGCTTGTGCCCGGAGGCCACACAATGGCAGGACTGTCAGGGCAGAGGGAAGCCTCGATTCTCCGGCATTGAATCATTGAAGAGGCTAACCCTCAAAAGGCCTCTGGCTCAGTTGGGGGTGCCACTTGAGGTAACACCCCTCCATGCCGCTGGTGTGCTAATCGCTCCCTGAGGTCCGAGGAGAGCTACCGCCATTGCCAATCCACAAACCGGAAACTCGGTTATCTGACTAACCTTGAGGAGGAGGGAGGGCTTGCGTTCCACTGTTGGTGTGAATATTTCTGCTCTCATGAGGCACGGAGAGTCTCTCGTTCATTATGTAACCTCCCGCCGGGAGAATTCCCGCCAGCGCGCTTGGATTTCATTTGCTTAGCCATTTGCATCATCATGTTATATGTAGTGATGCATCCGCCACATCGTCATTCCTAACAATATACCTGTAGATCATGGCAAAAGACGTGTAGTGTAATAAAGCATAACGATTTCCTGGAAACGTGTGTGGAGATTTGCATGGTGTTGAACCTGACAAAATTGTTAGGAATCTCCTTTACCCCATTGGAGCAATTCTCTCCTGAAGGAGATGAGTGGCCCCAGTTGGACAGGGGTGCCTACCCCGGCAACCACGTTGGTGCCTAACCCCGACAACCACATCAGTGCCTACCCCAAATACCACAGTGGGGCCAGTGATGGTACCTATGATTGTGCCCACCACGGCCCCAGCCACGACAGCACCGGCAGTACCCAGTCCAACGACTTTGGGAATGGGGGTGCCAGTGATGATGGCCCCATGGATGACGGCAGGCCCAGGAGGGCCAGTGTCAACGGATGGAGGGGCCACACCTCAGTTGGCAGTATCGTTCATCCCTGTGCATTTGGGAAAGGGGGTGACCTACCACCACAAAGAAAGGGACTGGGGCCGGCATTTGGGAAACTCCACACAAACTACCTGGTTGATGCCGGGGAGTGGAAGTCAGGACAGTATTTTTCACCCCCAGTCGAGTTCAGGGAGCTTAGGGATGACCCTGGGTAGATCCATCACATTCCCATCAAGATCTTCGTTAAGTCCGGGAAGGGAAGTGGATGGGAGGCTGGATAGCCTGGAACTGGACTGCTGCACTATAATGCGGGACATGGGGCAATTGCTCCAGAATCTTCCAGGGATAGTGGCCCATCCGGTGCAGACCCAACTGGCTGTGCCATGGGCCCCACCAATACTTCCCCCCTGGTCCTGGCCCAAGGCCGGGCCAGCCGGTCCCTCAGCCACCTCCGCCCCCTGCCCCCCTCCTTCTCCGTTGCCGCCGCCACTGCCACCGCACCCGGCACAGCCCCCATACCCCCACCGGCCCGGCCACAGCCAAAGGACTTACTTGATGTTACTTTTGATGGTGACCCGAAGAACCTCTCCTTTTTTATCGTACGGGGGATGAAGTTTGTTGAGTGCTGGGCTCATCTGTTCCCCAACAAGGAGCAACAAATGGATTTCATTGCTTCCCGCTTGTGGGGTGCGGCGACTAGCTGGTATGTGAGCCTCCGCAACCTGGAGGCTGTAGAATTGGGGAGCGTTGATGCATTTATGTGGGCGCTAAGAGCCCGGTTCGAGGACCGCACTGCGGGCGAGAAGGCAGAAGCGTTCATCCGCACTTTTAAACAAGGCAAGTTGTCTGTTTGGGAATACTCAACTGAGTTCCACTGGCAAGCAGCCAAAATCCGGGACTGGTCCGACCTGGTGTTCGCGCAGCAGTACCGATGAGGGCTGAATACAGACATTCAGAACTCAGTCATGGGAACCCAAGACCCAAGAAGCTTGGTGGCCTGGATGCAAGAGGCGGAGAGCGCTGAGATCAGACTGCACACTATGCGGTTGGATAACGTGGTAGTGGCTGGAAGGGCACTGGCACCACCCCACCCCAAGGTGAAGCCCACCCCGCAGTTCCCGTCGGTCAGAGAGCAACGGATGAAACAGGGACTCTGCCTAAGATGTGGGGAGTGAGGCCACTTCGCAGCCAACTGCCCATCGGGGGAGGCGAGAGGATCGGGGGGGGGGGGAGAAGGTGACAAGCGTCAGACCAACTTGCTTCTGAGAAAAGGGACGGTGAAAGTCAGAACACCTCGTGCCCTGCAAGCCAAGGTAGATGTGCTGGAGAATGAGTTGAGCGGGGTGGAGGAGATGGAACCGGCGGGAAAAGGCCAGGTCCTGCTGTAAGTGGTGCTGAGCAGCAGGACCCAGCAGCGGAGGTGCCTAAAGTGGTGAGCAGCTATCCACCCCTCTTTTTTGTGACTGAAACTCTTATGAACCCGGCCATGGGCACGCATATAAAAGTTTGGGGTCTCATAGACTCAGGGTGTGGGTGAGATCTAATTAACCCCTCTTTGGTCTCAGGACTGGACGCTGACATGGCCCGATTGCTTATTTGTGTTAGTCTTCACCCAAATGGATGGGTCCCCAATGAAAGAACCCTGTAGATTTGAGACTGTACCATTACGCATGGGGGCCGGGGATCATTGGGAAGAACAGACTTTTATTGTGTTCCCGGGGGCTAGATTTCCCCTGCTGTTGGGAAACCCGTGGCTCCATGGGCATGATCCATATATT
>NW_015164243.1:61276-91954 GCF_001447785.1 Gekko japonicus
GTGAAATCCTGTTGTCTCTGAGATCGCATATTGAATTAGGGTCCAGCTGCAATTGCTATTGTCTTTAAGTTGTGGGTCTCATACTCATATTGATTCAAACAAACTGTCCTTTTGGTGTTATAGCTGTGATAAAAAGCGGGGTTTGTGTGAAATTCTGTCCCACACATTTTATTGCCTGGAAATTGGGGTCTGTCACTGACCAGCTGCTTATTGTAAGTCTCACACCTGGGAATGGAATGTCACTTAGAGGCATGCTCTGCTTAGAGCAAACAGGGCTTCAAAAGAATCATGGTCTGGTGTAGTGGGACAGGCTCATAGCTGTTTTTCTAGCAATGACAGAGATGGGTACATGGATTTTGTAAACTCTCTTGTTCATTTTAAACTCAAACCTTTCCATATTTCTAATATTTCTAACTACATGGGTCTCCGATGAAAGAGCCCTGTAGATTTGAGACTGCACCTTTACGCATGGGGGCCGGGAATCATTCGGAAGAACGGACTTTTATTGTGTCCCCGGGGGCTAGATTTCCCCTGGTGTTGGGAAACCCGTGGTTCCATGGGCATGATCCATATATTTTGTGGGGCGACAGGATTGTCAAGCTCTTCTCCCCCAAATGTCAACACCATGTGTGGAACACGAAGTAGGGTGTAGCTCCTGACAGCGACCAAGTTTGGGCATGTTTAGCCACCGAGGAACTCGCCAAAATCCCTCGGGAGTATAGCGACCTAGCTCGAGTATTTGCCGAAGAAGAAGCCGATGAGCTTCCCCCCCACCGCAACTCAGACTGTGCGATTGAGTAATTGCCGGGGCACAAAATGCCCAAGGGGAAGCTCTATGCTATGAGCCCCTGGGAGAAAGTGGAGTTGTGGAAATTTATTGATAAAAACCTGGCCAGAGGCTTCATCTGGCCAGCCTCTTCCTCGTTTGCAGCCCCTGTTCTCTTCTGGAAAAAAAAAAGATGGGGGGTTGCAGCTTTGCACCGACTACCGAGGGTTGAATGTCGTCTCCTCCACAAATGCTTACCCCATGCCGTTAATCAAAGATCTCTTGGCAGAAGTAGCTAAGGGAAAGATCTTTTCCAAGCTTGATTTACAGGACACTTACTTTTGTGTGCGCATACAGGAGGGGGACGAATTCAAGGCTGCTTTCAATACCCCTTTGGGCCAGTTTGAATACCTGGTAATGCCATTTGGTCTCCAGGGGGCTCCTGGAGTCTTTATGAATTTAATAAATGAGGGGGTACTAGTCTACTTAGACAACATTTTGCTGTACTCCGACAAATCCTCTCATGTGCAGTTGGTCAGAGAGGTGGTCAAAACATTGCACAAGCAAAAACTGTTTTCCAAACTGTCAAAATGCGATTTCCATCAGACAGAAATTGACTTTCTGGGTTATCACATCTCACCCCGCGGCATAGAAATGGACTGGAGAAAGGTAAAAGATGTTATGGGGTGGGAGGCCCCTAAAACTCTCCAGCAACTTCAAAGCTTCCTAGGGTTTGCCAATTTCCATAGAAATTTTCTGCCAAACTTTGCTCAAGTGAGCTTGCCCCTTACTGACTTACTGAAAACAAGGGGGAAGGGACCAGAGGCTGCTAAGCCGGGAGCTAAACTGCTTTGGACCCCTGAGTGCCAAGATGCGTTCAATAAATTGAAAACTCTTTTCACCACCGAACCCATGTTGGCGCACCCAGACTCAACAAAGAAATTTGTGGTACAAACTGACACTTCAGATGTGGCTATGGGCGGTGCGATCTTGCAAGAGAGGGCAGATGGCAAACTCCATCCCCTTGCATATGTGTCCTGCAAATTCACTGACACCGAACATAATTGGTCAGTGTGGGACAAGGAGATAGGGGCCATCCGGCTAGCACTCTCCACATGGAGACACTGGTTGGAGGGGGCGAGGGTGCCATTTGAAGTGTGGACGGATCACAAAAATCTTGAAGTCCTCCGTACCCCCCGAAACCTAAACGCCAAACAACTTCGGTGGACTGATTTCTTCTCTAGGTTTCAATTCACCCTATACCATTTCCCAAGCAAATCGAACTCTCTGGCGGATGCCTTGTCCCGCCTCCCGCAACACGAAAGCCAATGCAAGGAGGTCCTAGATTCCATGCTCACACCTTCTCAACTGGGCGGAGTGGTGACGACACGAGGGCAAGCTAAACGGACCCTCCCCCTTCCCCCTCATCCCGGGGGATGGGAAACCAAGTTTGCCGCCGCCTTTTCAGAGGTTGACAGACAGGAGGTGGAGGTGGCAGGGGACTTGGTGCAAGGAAGGAATGGTTGCTGGTATAAAGAAGAAAAGCTTTTTGTTCCAAGACTTTTGCGGGAAGAGGTAATGGGCCTGGTACATGGATCTAAGGAGCTGCGGTGGCTCAAGTGGTTAAGATGCTGAACTGCAGGCTGTGGAAGGTCAGTAGTTCAGCAGTTCAAGACCCGAGTTGCCGCATGACGGAGTGAGCTCCCGGCTCTAGTTCCAGCTCCTGCCAACCTAGCAGTTTGAAAGCAAGAAATTGCAAGTAGATAAATAGGTACCACTTCGGTGGGAAGGTAACAGCGTTCTGTGCACCTTGGTGTTTAGTCATGCCGGCCACATGACCACAGAAACGTCTTTGGACAGCGCTGGCTCTTCGGCTTTGAAACGGAGATGAGCACCGCAACCCTAGAGTCGGACTCGACTGGCTTTCAAGCAAGGGAACCTTTACCTTTTTACATGGATCTAAGCCGGCTGGCCACACAGGCTTTGTAAAATCACTGCATCTCCTACAGCACCAGTTCTGGTGGCCACACATGTGCAAGGATTTATCTCCGTATGTACACTCCTGCCAAACTTGCATCATATGCAAACCCCGTAAGGGGAAACCCCCGGGATTATTGAAACCGTTACTGACCCCTAGTAGGCCGTGGGAGGTGATTTCCATGGATTTCATCACGGACTTACCCCCTAAAAAATCCATGACGGTAATTTGGGTAGTCATGGATTTGTTCTCCAAGCAAGCCCATTTCATTCCATTCCCCAGTTTGCCAACAGTGCGAGTGTTGGCTAAAGCATTTCTGAAACATATTTTCAGACTCCACACGTTGCCTACCAAAATAATAACGGATAGGGGCTCCCAATTTATTTCGAGATTCTGGGGGGAGCTCATGAAATTTATGGGGATAGAATGGGGGCTGAGCAGTGGCTACCACCCAGAGATTGATGGGCAGTCGGAACGTGTCAATCAAACACTTGAACAATACTTACGGTGCTTCACAAACTATCAACAAGACAATTGGGTGGACTTACTGACTTTAGATAAATTTTGTTATAATAATGCTTACCACTCATCCACAGGGGTGTCACCATTCAAAGCAGCTCTGGGCTATGACAACCCCCGATTCCCTTTCTAACCTCGACACCCGGGAAAGGGGGGTGAGGCATCTGACTGGTGTAAAACATTAAGAGACTCGTGGCCAAGGATATGTGAGACACTAGACATGGCCAAGGCAGCTTACAAGCACCAGGCTGACAAGAAACGGGTGGAGGGTTGGGTTCTGAAGCCTGGAGATCAGTATATGTGTCCACAAAGAATCTGCGACTTTCTCAGTCCTGTCGAAAATTGGTGTGGAAATACATTGGTCCTTCTAAAGTGGTTCGATTGATTAATGAAGTAACTGTTGAATTGGACTTGCCTAAGAACCTAAAACATGTCCATCCAATTTTCCATTTCAGCTTATTGAAACCCAGTCCAGAAACTAATCAATGGCACACAGAACAGGCAAGCCCCCCCCCCATCCTGGTGGAGGGTGAAGAACATTACGGGATCTCAGACATTCTGGACTCTAAAATGAAGTGTGGATGATTGTATTATCTGGTGGAATGGGTGCATTGGGGTCCCCAGCATTGGGAATGGGTGGAGGGGAAGGATATTCGAGCCCCTGACCTTTTGCGTAAATTCCACGGCCGTTTCCTGGAGAAACCGGGAGGTCTCCTGGCCGCTCCCGGGGGGGTTGATTTATTTTTGAGGGGGTAGGATGTCAGCTAGCTGCCATGTTTCACTTGTATTTATCCTTTCCTGACTGTGGCGCAAGTGTGCATGCTTGCTCGCTTGCTGTAAACAGTGATAGGGAGGCGCTCATGAGACTGTGCGAACTGGCACTGCCAGACTGGGTTATCTAACTAACCTTGAGGAGGAGGGAGGGCTTGCGTTCCACTGTTGGTGTGAATATTTCTGCTCTCATTAGCACGGAGAGTCTCCCGTTCATTATGTAACCTCCCGCCAGGAGAATTCCTGCCAGCGCGCTTGGATTTCATTTCCCTAGCCATTTGCAGCATCATGTTTTATGTAGTGATGCATCCGCCCCATTGTCATTCCTAACAATATACCTGTAGATCATGGCAACAGACGTGTAGTCTAATAAAGCATAACGATTCCCTGGAAACGTGTGTGGAGATTTGCATGCTGTTGAACCTGACACCGCCCTAATTCTAATATCTCATCAGTTTCCTTGGTGTATAGTTACCAACTTTAAAAAAAATAAAAAATAAACATTTAAAGATCATTAGTTGTAACTGGCTTGTCTCTCTGAACTCTCCAGCATTATCATTATCCCCCATCATCTGCCCAGCTGGGCGCTCTCTTGTGCAGCTTCCTGTAATGGGATATTTTCTCAGCTTCTCTTCTAAGACACTGTTATATTTCACTCTGGAGGAAAAGAAAAATCACACTTTTTGAATCAATAGCATTGTCATGGGGATTGCTGTAAAAAGACTGTTGCAGTTTTTCTGCATTGGCACCCTTTGTATGACTAGCATAAAGGGGGGTATGAGTGATCTTTCTGGAGGCTGTTGGAAACCGCCCTGCTGGTAAGCAGACAGGTAATAGGGTGTCTTCTTGCAGTGTGAGGAAGAACCTGAGAGCATGCAGCCAAATTAAGATGTGAACTTACTGGTCACCGACAGTGCACATTATCAGATAACAGGCTGTGTCTGAACTGAAGTAGTGCAGGCAGGTGTTTCAATGAGCCAGGAATGAAAATATCAGCCTTCTGCTCCCCCCCCCCCCATGGCACAAAAATACCTTCTTCCTACCCTTTCTTATATTTGCGCATTACTATTTGTAACTAGCAATTTTTGTTCATGAAAGCAGGAAGTGTGTTTGAAATAACAGTCACATAAGAAAACATTAGGTCAAGAAAAATGGGATAATGGAAAGAAATAAGTCAAAATATTAAAATACTTGTCAGCTGCTTTCAGCTGATTTCTTAGTCACTCCATTTTGTATACCTATGTGCCTTTCTTCTTGAGGTGTAAGAGTGTGTTCAATGTATCTTAAGAAGTGTGGGTGCACATGAAAGCTTATACCTTGAATAAAACTTTGTTGGTCTTCAAGATGCCACTGGACTTGAACTTTGTTTTGCATTAATCGAGTGGGCCCAGCCTGAGAAATTTACAGAGAAAATTTCTTCCCCTGGTGATTAAAGTAACCATTGGGGGAAGGAACTGAGCTAAGTGAATGTGCAGTGAAAGCTGCAATCTTCTCAGCTACATTTTGTCTTTCCTGCTTCAGTTGCTTCAGAAGGGAAGGGGGCTCAACCTCCCTTTTTCCTCTGTGGAAGAAGGATTTGTTGTTCACAGATGTATGGATTTATTTATTTTTATTTTATTTATTATTAACATTTTTACCCCGCCCTCCCCGCAAACGGGCTCAGGGCAGCTTACACGAAGGCACAAGCCCATACATAAAAACAGTATAAAATATTAAAACTATTAAATCACTACAAAACAGAATAAAGTGATCCATACAAATAAGATGGTCTCCGAAGATGGTATGAGTAATTTCATTAGGGTAATATTGCCCTGTCGATGGTCCAAGCCAGTCCAGCAGTATCAGTGCCATGCAAAATTGTGGCAGTTCTTCCAGGGACCGCCCCTAACCCCGTTGTTTTCTCCACCCTTGATGGTGGTAGTAATGGTGGTGGTGGTAGTGTTGGTAGTGGTAGTAACTGAGCTGTTCACTTCCTGTAGCCAACATAATTAATCTTACCTGTCTCTGCTTAGGTCCACCACCTTCATGTTGCCCTCTGCTGCCAAGGTATTGCCTGGTGGCAAAAGGAAGCATATATGTGTTAACTCTTTACTGAGATGGCTTCAGGGTAAGAAAGAGGATTGTTCTGCTGCTCCATTTTCTTTTCTTTTTGTAGAGGTTGATTTCCACAAGTCACTTGCACTAAGCACATATTTTTCCAGAATGGCAACTAGATTTGGCCCCTGCCACAGTTTTCTTCCAGAGTCCTGTTGATCTTGACAAATTACAGCCAAGGGGTATGTGATCCCCTAAACCCTGTCCTGCGACCGTTTTCTTCCCCTAAAATTATAGGGCACTAAGACGAGGCAGCAGCAATAGCAAATGTCTTTCTCTGGAGGCCTTCCTAAGTACCTAGAACATTTACATCGGGCACAAGGTATACATTTATACCTGGTGCCTGGAATATTTATACCATTACATTTCCCAGACTTCCTAGTGCCTGCAATCCTGTCACCTAGCATTCCAGACACAAAATGAGAGAGGCAAAGTATTTAAGAAAGCAAGCTTGCCACAGTACCTGAATTTTACCACCAGGTAAATTTAAGAGAAGAAAAGGAGATGGCAGTGCAGGAATGGGCTCTTTCCCAGCTCAGATTATTGCTTAAGGGGAAGAAGGATTTTCAAGTCATTATACATTTTTATAGCTGCTGAAGCTTGTATTCCAAGTCTGGTAATTATGAGTTTTGACTAGTGGAAACAGAATCTTTGGGCCAGTTAGAGCCTCATTTAGCAGTCAACAAATTATTCCCTACATGAACTATAAAAAAGCATTTTTCAAGTGTGACAGACCTATGAACCAACACATAGAATATTCTATCCTAATTAAGCCATTTCCAATGGTATGCTAAACTAGCTAGCTCTCTGTATTCTAATTGTTCTTGCCAGACTTTTTGGATTGCTAGGTCCCTCAGGCCACTGGTGGGAGTTTGGGGGGGGGGGGTAGGGTTGCTAGCTCCAGGTTGGGAAACTCCTGGAGATTTGGGGTGGAGCCACCCTCCAAAGCATCTCTTTTTTGTGGGGGAACTGATCTCTGTGGTCTGGAGATGAACTGTAATTCTGGGGGGATACCCAGGTCCCACCTGGAGGCTGGCATCAAGTAAATTTAAAGTGGTAGACTGGCTTGAATAATACATCTTTCAGACATAAGGTATTTAGGCTGGCACAATTTTATTATAAACTCAACTGATTTTAAACTGTTTACTATCCTGTCTAGTCCACATTCTATAAAAGACCATGTAAACTGTTGCCCAGGATATTACTAGGCTTCAAAGTCTTGGGACTAAAGTACATATAATGTCAGAGATCTGAGACTGGAACTCCAAATCTATGCCCCAGATATATGAAATAAGGTGTGACTGAGTTTCTCTCCATCCCTCAAATCCTGAAACAGGGGTAGAGATCAGCAAGAGGAACCTAAACCCTGCAAAGAGAACTTATTCTTATCCATTCTTACCCCATAGCTCTGTGAACTGTCTTTTGCAGTATCTTTCCCCATCCTGACCTCCTGTAACAGAGCCTGACTGCAAGAAAATAGGCTTCAAGCAGTGTAGTATAGCAAAGGATGGTAACAGAACAAGTCTGATAGGCATTATGCCTCAATGATGGACAGAAGGCTGTACTGCCCCTGAAGGGGAAAACAGCCACTCACTTGAGCCTATGGGAGTGATGCTCCAGCAACCAATCACTTTTCAGAAGGGAGTTGAAATGCTGGAGATAAGCATAGCAGGAGTTTAGTTGAGTTCTGCCTCAGGGAGAGAGCAGTGAGAACTCAGGTCTGGCTCAGAAAAACAGCAGACAGAGGTCGAATCTGCATTCGCATTTTTAAATCAGTTTTGTGCTGCTGTGATGCCGTCTTTCTCTATGCTTGTTTGAAAGTTGTTTTGAGAAGATTATTTTAAAATGGTGTGGAGGCACAATGACAGTGGAGCCGTCACGAGAGGGCGATAAACATATGCAGACAAGCAAATGTATGCTAGCATTGTTGAACTGCAAAATTGACAGAAAATGTAGACAGCTTTTTTGAAGACAGAGTGTCGTGACCACCACTCTGGACTTCAGGTCCCCTGAGAAGGCCCAGAGTACTCTCCCAGGCCCATCCAACATGCCCCTTTTACAGCCGAGAACACACAGGCGTGATTGACCCAGGAAGAGAAAATAATTACACAAAAAGGATTTATTAAAAACAATACTGGGGCATAGAAAACAAGACAAGGCAAGGTGCTTCAAAAGGGTATAACAGGTTTGAAAAGGCAAAATAAACATAAACTACTTCCAGGCCCACAGCCTGCCTAACACTCACTCTGTTCTCTCAGTGAGGGATCCTTTTCTCTCAGACCAGCCTTTCCCCCCTCAGTGACTCCGTGAGAGGGAAAACCACAGAGAGCCAGCAAGATTCGTTTCCTTCTCACACAGAGAGTGTATCAGAGTCCCTTCAGTTTAGATCTGCAAGATGGAAGACCACCATTTCCCCCCAGCTAACAGCTAAGCTCCCATCTCCTCACAGAGTCTTCCTCTCTGATTGGCTATAGCCCGCTGCTAAGCCTTCTGGGGACTGTAGGCTGTTTGCTTTCACTGCCATGCAGGCCTCTCCTGGAATCAGGCCGCACCAGGCTCTGCCTCCAGTCCTGCACAGATCATGACAGGAGTTAAAAGGCTGGGACACTGGTGGGAAAGACAAATGCAGATTCGAAAGACACTGGTGGGAAAGACAAATGCAGATTCGACCAGAGTGAAGGGTAGCTCTGCCTGGTAGTGTGGCAGAGTGGTTTAGCTCTACCTCTAAGAGAGAATAGAGTGTCCAATTCTTAGACCTATCTCTGGTAATGTGCAGACTTTGTACCATTTAGTCTGACTCTTGGGAAAGGGCAGGTTGGTGTGTGTGGAATCCTGTGTGTGTATTAGGATCCAACCTAGTGGCTGATCAGTAAAAGCCTGTTTATGCCTGAAAGCATTAAAATAAATTCAAGCTTAAATTTATGTGCCTCAGCCAGGTTTCTCCTCTGACTATTTGTTGCTGGTCTGCTCTTTGAAACCAACTGTAAATAAATAATTCTTCTGTACAATACCTGCCTCTGTGATCTCCATATTCTATATGCTCACCACAAAACTTACCTCATGGCAGCTGTTAATTATGGAACTCGACGCCGTCTCGTAATCAAACAGTGAATCAGCTTTATTGAAGTAACAGGCACAGTAATAGAACACACACACAACAGTGGAGCAAAAGCTCCCTTTTAAACTATCCCGAGCTGATGTAGCCACGCCCTGGAATAGTTAAGGACCAATGGCATTACAAAGATAACACCCAATCAGGTTCGTTCCCTCCTGAACACTTCTCTCCCTTCTGATTGGTTACACTCATACAATAGCCAATAGGATTGTTCCAGCTTACAATCCTTGTCCTAGCACTAAGCTTTACATGAGATGTTATACAGATAAGACATAACAGCAGCGAACCCAAAGCCTATACACTTGCTACCTTTAAAACACCTGGTAAATGAGGGGAAGCTTTATAGTTTAAAACAAACCTGGGCTGCGATCACACACACCTTTAGATCCGACATAGGTGCAAATGCCTGATAGATCTAAAGAGAGCAATCAGACAGCAACATCTGGGAAGCGTCCCACAGTCATCAGCAACCTGTGCTGCTCCGCCACAACAGCGGAGTTAAAAGACACTGGGGAAAGTCCAGTAGTAAATGGGTTGCTATGGGCCATGGAGGGACTTTCCCCTGTCTGATCACTCAAGCACGCTCTCATGCCATCAGGATGGTCTGATCAGGCCATCCTGACTCTGTTCCATTGTCCCCCCCCCCTCGCAGTATGCACATCATTGCATACTCCATAGGGGGCCCTCAGTGCGGAGGTGCAAATCCTCATTTATGTGCAAGGAAAACAAATGGCAAAAAAAGATACTCACCTGCAGTTGCTTCTGATCACACAATGACAGGCTAAGCCTGCAGCTTCAAAGGGCTGTGTGATCTTGCAATTGCGTGTCAAATTCCTCCGGGGGGAAATAGCTTTGCTTCCCCTCCGCTTCAACTGGTGGGTGTGACTGCAGCCCTGGTTCCCCAAAACATGGGAGGCTATGTGTAGGGTTGCCAATCTCCAGGTTGCTACCACTATTACAACTGATCTCCAGGCACAGACATCAGTTCACCTGGAGAAAATGGCCACTTTCGAAGGTGGACTCCATTGTATTATATATACTCCTTTGAAGTCCCTCCCCTTTCCAATCTCCACCCTTTTAGGCTCCACCCCCAGAATCTCCAGGTATTTCCCAACCTGGAATTGGCAACCCTAACTGTGTACTATTAGTTGGTAGAACAGGCCTGTTGTAGACTCCTAGATCCACTTCACCTTCCATGGCAAAAAATGATCCCCATGGCACTGCTGATATGTCTATAGCTCACCTTGCACCTGGATCCCCAATGGCACTGACTATGTAGTATGGAGAGAAAAGCCCACAGGCACTGGTAGCACATTGGAGCTTGTCTCACACCCAAGCAGAAGCAAAAAAGGGGATGAAGGTAATCATCCCTTGCCACTGACTTTGTCAAAACGTGGCACATGAAGTGGCTCCTTGGGTCTTTTGGGTGCCAAATAGGGCTGCCAAGTGGGGGCGGGTAACCCCCCGCTTCGGTGGCCCGATTTCCGCCGCCGCGGAATCGGGCCCCGGGGGGAACTCCACCCTGGCGTGCGCATCACCTGAAAGTGACGCAGGCACGCTGGGCACACTGGGGGCGGGGCCACAGCCATACAAGGGAAAACCCTATGGAGAAGGAGAACTGAAACCCGCACACTCGATCACTTGGCAACCCTAGTGCCAAACTAGTCTTGGTTTAAGGAAGGATAGGGTAGAGGAGGATGAAAATATGCTTGCTGAATTTCTTACAGCCTATATCTATGTACTAGTAATTCGTACTTGAACTTTTCTAGAGTCTTGACTGCCGGTGGCATTTATGCCAAAGTAATTATTGTCACAAATGCTTATAGGATATTCATGGGCACATTAAGAGCTGTGAAAAGATTCTGTTGACTTTGTAAAGTCACTTTGGATTCTTTCTGGATTATATAAATCCTAGTCCTTATTATTAGTCTTCTGTGTATGGCTTCAGCAGCAATGTGGAATAGTCTGTTTCAAAAATAACTTGTAAAGGGAACATGGTAATTGAGGTCAGATACCACCACAGACTCGATGAACTGTATATTGAGAACTACATTAAATGGGCAGCATCCATCAGTTCAGAAGGGTTTTTTAAAAATTATCTCTAACCCTTTTGGCTTGGTGATTAACTACATACTTGACTTTTAGAGCCCTTGTTTCAGGGTGCTCATTTTGATAAAGTGGACCCATTCCCTTTCTGACAGAATTATTTCATAAAAGGCCTTTTCCAGTCTCTGAAGCTACTGTGCTCTATAGCTTCAGAAAGGGATGCATGCTTTATAATGCCACCTATGCCTTTTGACTAAGAATTCCATGGCTATCACCTTTAATGATTCAGTTGTCCAGCTGAAGAGACAGTGGTTGATTTCATCATCCTCTATGGGAGAGACAAGTTCACGGTCCATAGGTGAGCTACAATTTTAAATGCAATCAGGAGTAGGAATAATGTCACTGTACTAAGGCTATATTTGTGGCAAGCTTTTCTGCACCATGACCAAATTTCCATTGTTTAAATATTGTTGGTTTTGATTCATTTTTAGAAGTTAATCTAATCTTAAAAGTCTTGCATACCCGTAACCATGTGAAATTTCTTTAATTGATCTTAGAATTCTGCTACTATAATATTTCAGGAAATGCTTGCAACTTGTTTTGGTATATTTCTCATTATTTGCATATACTAATGAAAAAACCCTATGGGCATTTGGTATTTCAAGCTGAAAAAGTGACAAATGTGGATAAACTGATGTTAGTTAGTCTCACAAATTGATATTTAGACAGAATTGCAACAGGAAAGCAAGATTTCTGTGTTGTTGAAGGGAAATGTAGAAAAGAGTAAGATACATTATGATACTGATAAACTGGGAAAAAGAGAAGGAGAACTGAAAACTGTAAGGAACAATTGTATCCTGGAACAAAGAAATAGTGAGGGATTTCTCTTGTCTTGCTCTTGAATTCAGAAAGGGACTATTACCAAACAATTCATTTGTTGCATCTGAAGAACTGGGCTCAAGTCAATGGAAGCTGATGCTGGAATAAATTTTTGTTAGTCTTTGTTCTGATAAAAGTAAACAAGATTCTTGTGGGACCTTAGACAATCCTGGTTATTTCTATGGCATTATTACCAAATAAGCAAGGGTTTTTCATGTGCGCTTAATATAGTTAAGCTAAGCTAAAAAAGAAAAGAAAAGAGGACAGTACCTTTGAAATATTTTATGCCTCTTCCTGTACTGTCATATATCATTTTCAATATACTTTTTCTAATATGCTCCCATTACACTCATAGTTAACTTTTAAAAATCTCACCATTTGATATTTTCAGAAGGCTGTCAAGAATTTTTTAAAAGATCTGTTCACACTTCTTGAAAGTGGTGAGGCTATTCAATATTATGCTATTTTATGACATATCCAATTTTATGTTATGTGTTTTCTGTTGGGATGGGGTTAACAAAGTAAACTGGCATGCCAGGAGGAAACAATTGCAGAGCTTATTGAGCTAATTGTTCCTCGAATTAGCAACCTTGTCAAAGGAAAATAAATGCATATTGAATGTTACTTAGTGAGTGCCTCCACAAAGAGTCAGTAACTTCTGCAGAGAAAACCTGCCTTGCTGTACTTACTCTGGGTAGAAAGCAGAGAAAAGACTGAGTTCAGACTGTAAAGAAATTAAAATGAAAATATATAGAGTCCTGCTGCTACTGTTTTTCACTTCATATTCAAATCCTTTCTCAATTTCTTTTACCTTATTTTTTCAAGCACCCAATGTAGCAGAGATCAGCTAGCAGCAATGGAAAGTATTCCACACTGTAGGACTTCTCTCCTGCCCACTGAGATCACACCTAGGACTAAAAGGGTAGCACAATTTACTCCCACACACAGTTTTATTCATCATTTTTAAAGTGCTTGTTGTGCATTAGAATAATAGAAATGGCTACTCCTACTGTAGAGAAACAAGTGTTCAGCTCTCAAGAAATATTCAACATACTGACCCTGTGCTTATGCAGACTCTTCTTGCACACAGCACAGGAGATGCAGCCTGTCTCTAAACAGTGTGTTTTCCTTTTGTTCCTGTTCTAAATTCCAGTCTTTATAGGGATGCCAGCCTCCAGGTGGAAGCTGGGGATCCCCCAGAATTACAGCTCATCTCCAGACTACAGAAATCAGTTCCCCTGAAGAAAATGGATGCTTCGGGGGGGGGGGGGACTCTATGGCATTGTCCTCCCCAGGCTCCATCCCCAAATCTCCAGGAGATTCCCAACCTGAATCTGGCATGGCCAGGAGGGACCTGGCAACCCTATGAGGTAGCAAGGGACAACAAGAAACAACTGTGAGCTGAATTACCCGCAAAAGTAAATCCAAAAGGAGACTTCAACAAAGTGAACTGCACATGTAATCAGAAATGAATCTATACATATAATCCATCATTGGAAAATACAGAAGTTCACAGGATCCATAGAAGGAAAAAAACAAAGTCCAGAGTAGATATCCAACACTTTTCCTAGGTAGTATGCAGTGTTTCAGACTTCTGGTCCTTCCTCAGGAACAAAGAACTATCTCCCTTATATATAAAAGCAAATGGTGGTGGCACTTCTCTAGAATATTCCATACGCTCTGGAATTGGTTGGCGCCCTGGTGTGTCACTCAGAATCTGTCCCTATCCACTGGCTGCATTGCTTGAGTCTCGCCTCCAACATTCTAAACAGTTTGCTGTTCCTCTCCCCCTCCCCATAGCCAGTTAGAACACAGAGGTTATTTGCATTTGCAGCCTCATTGGCTTTTGCCTTGGAACACAGAGGTCGTTTGCATATGTGACTTGATTGCCTTTTTCCTCTAACATTCTAACAGTTTGCTGTTCTGAGGCAAAATGTGTCCAATCTCCAGGTGAGGGCTGGAGATCACTCAGAATTACAACTGCTTTCCAGATGGCAGAGATCAGTTACCCTGGAGAAAATGGTGGGCTCTTTATCCTTATATGCTGCTGAGGTGGCCCCCGTATGACAGCCAATGTGACGTAGCAGTCAAGGCTTCAGAGCACGGGAGAGGCTGCAGGTGTGTGTGTGTGGGTGGAAAGCTGAAGAGTGAGGGGGAAATAAAGGTAGGTTGATGATTGGCTGGGAAGAAGATAGGGTTGGCAACTCCAGGTGGGAAATTCCTGGAGATGTGAGGGATGGAGCCTGGAGAGGGTGAGGTTTCAGGAGGCGTGGGACCTCGGACATGTACAAAGCCATAGACTCCACCCTCCAAACCAACCATTCCCTTCTGGGGAACCATCACTGCCAATCTCCAGGTGAGGGCTGGAGATCCCTCAAAATTACAACTGTTCTTTAGGTAGCAGAGATCATTTCCTCTGGAGAAAATGGTGGACTCAGTATCATTATACCCTTCTGAGGTAACCACAGCAAATTGACACTGAGTGTCCAAGTCCGGGGCACCCGTCCAGAGCCTCTTTCTAGAGGTCATTGTATTTATTTCCACAACGGTCCTTTTTCCTAGTAGAAGTATAAAATACAATAATGCTTTTTTAACAATATTACTTATCTCCCTTATAAATAAAAGCCGAATGGTGGTGGCACTTCTCTAGAACATTCCACACGCTCCAAAATCAGTTCACTCTCTGATCTGTCATTCAGAGGGTCTCCCTATCCACTGGCTGCTTTGGCTGAGTCCTGCCTCCAACATTCTAAACATTTTGCTAATCCTCTCCC
The DNA here is from genome assembly GCF_001447785.1 of Gekko japonicus. Taxonomy (NCBI): domain Eukaryota; kingdom Metazoa; phylum Chordata; class Lepidosauria; order Squamata; family Gekkonidae; genus Gekko; species Gekko japonicus. The sequence continues at coordinate 76,219 of NW_015164243.1, forward strand.
CCCTCAGAACACGAGGTTATTTGCATATGCAGCCTCATTGGCCTTTGCCTCGGAACACAGAGGTTGTTTGCATTTGCGACTTGATTGGCTTTTGCCTCTAACATTTTAAACAGTTTTCTGTTCTGAGGTAAAATGTGTCCAATCTCCAGGTGAGGGCTGGAGATCACTCAGAATTACAACTGCTTTCCATATGGCAGAGATCAGTTCCCATTTTGGGCTTTTTCCATCCCAGGACCCTTCTTAAGGCACTGGTAGTGGGCAGTGCAGGGGAGACACTGTGGGCAGAGCACCAGACTGGGGTTTTAAACAAAGAACAAAGGTTTTATTGACTATTTACAAGTAACAGGATTTTAAACACAAAAAGGCACTTTAAATCAAACACAAAAAGGAAAACACCACTGGGCACAAATGAAATAAGACAAAATGCAGTTCCTCTGTCCCTGAACTGATCCCTATACTTATTTTCCGTCAGGATGAGGTCCAGTTACCAACCTGCAGCCTGGCCTCCTGCCTTCTACTGGTAGCTCTGGATCCCTCTGAGGTTCCTGTCCTACTGCTGCCTTCCCTGATCCCCAAAGCCTCTCTCTGCCCGTGGGCAATCTGCAGCAAGAACCTCCTGGCCTCTCTGAGGGTCGCAGGATGACTCCCACCCCCTCCCAGGCCGGCTGGAGCATTTATATCTTCTGACTCCGCCCCCTGGCTTTCCCACACTTTTTGGCCATAGAGGCATCTGGGATTTGTAGGCCTACCCTGGAGTTTTGCCCTACTTCCCAGGGTGGGTGGCCATTTTAACTAAACTAAACAACCGAACCTAAAGCAAACACAAGATGGAGTCTATTCTGTCCCATCCAACAAGCCAACCCTATAGGACAACATCATTTTCCAATCTAAACATTTTCAAAAGCTTATAAACTCCCAAAATTGCCAAAAGGATTCAAAATAATTTTCTCCAAGACACATGCAATTAGGAGGCTTGAAAATGATGCAAAAACATAGATTATTAATAAACTATAATTTCTCATCTAATAATTCCAGCAGCAGCAAACACCAGGCTCCCATCCAACAATCAATACTAGCCATTTAAAAGAGCCAACTGCCAAAAATGTTATATAAAATATGTAAAACTTTGATTAGATTCTGCAATGGCTTTAGAACAATTAATCTACTATTAATGTATGAAGCAGTATTGTTTGGATTTATTGGCATGACAATATTAGGAAACAACATCTGGCCTTATACTGCATATGTATTGAACATCTTATGTTAAAAAATTTTTTGAATGTATGTCAAACTTGTAATTGGAATTGTGACCACTGAGGAAGGCCCTTTGGGGGGCCAAAACACGTTTGGTTCAGTTGCACAGCACTAACCCATCTATGTATGAATGTTGAGAAGGTTTTTTTATGTCTGAATGGTATATTTTTAATGAGTCTAAGTTTTAAAATGTGTACACCTGAATAAATTTTGTATTTTCATAATATTTAGTGTCAGCTTAACCCTTGTGGATCCATGCCACTTGACACCATCAATATTTCTTTTCAGTTCCAAGAAGTTCTGAGAAAGGGGTTGCAAGTGCATGCTGCAGGAACCGACAGGGCTCTGTGAAGTGTGAAAGATAGACTTCCCTGCCTGGGAGGGGTGAGGCCAGTGCCAGTCACATGTGCTTGCTCTGTTCAAGCCAAGGAGGAGGGAAGGAATGGAAGGGACTTGGGAGAGCTTGCTTGCCTGGTCTATCTGCCGGAGGGAAGGAATGGAAGGGACTTGGGAGAGCTTGCTTGCCTGGTTTATCTGCCCCAGTCGGCCCCCCACCCACACTCTCCCACTGATTAAAGTACAACACGTACCACTACTGACCTGACCCTTGAGCTGGGGAAGGCTGCGCAGCTGGTTGTTGACTCTGGGCTGCTGGCTCTGGAGTCCTGGAGTCTGTACTCTGAATAGTGGCACCATGGACCTAGAAGGGGCAGGGTTTGTCAGTCCAACTCCTGCACAGTCCCATCAGGGCTGGCCTTAAGGCAATTGGAGCAATTTGGCCAAATTGGGCTCCGCAGACCACTCCTAAGAGGGTCCCCGCACCAGGGCAATCTAGATGGATTTTATTTATATCTCTAAGATTCTGCAGACTTTGGCTGTGAACTGGGGCCCCACAAAAAAAATTCCAGTTGGGCCCCAGAGTTTCAAATTCGGCCCCACTGGGTGGCTCTTAGTTGCTGGGCCTGAGTTGCCCTGCCCTCACATGAAGTTTTGGGTTTGCAATTTTGGGAGAGGGGAGACTGCCCGCTGGGGGGGGGGCAGGACTGGGGAGACCCCCTAGATTTAGAGGCCCTAGGCTTCAGCCTACTTAGCCTATACATAAATCCAGCACTGGCATCACATCTCTGCTGAGCTCCCTCTCCTCATCAAACTCTGCTCTTCCCCCACACTCCACCAAATCCCTAGGAATTTTCCAAACTGGAGAAGGCAACCGTACTGCACATGCAGCAAAATTAGGTGGTATTATTTTTAGGTGGTAGACTGGGATGCACCACTTCAGACTGTGAGTCAAGAGGTTGTATTTTTAATGGTCCTCCATGAAAAAACTTACTAAAAGGTAATAAGAAATATATATGGAAGAAAGGTTATAGCATAGTTCTTCCTGTGCTGTGAGGTTTCCACTCACAAGGAATTATAGATGTAGCTGATACTGGAAAAATGTAATATGTAGTCTGGAGCAGTACAGCCTATTCCACCACAGTGCTCTGCAACTGTATTACCACTGTCTCTTTTTAATCTGGTTTCTTGACTAGGGATTAACACAAACTGACTCACAAACCAAAGTTCACGATGAATTTCGGCTGGTTCATGGTTCACGAGCTGAAGTTTGTGGCAGGTCAACCAGCACAAACTTTCCATGAACTTTCAAGTGGTTCGTGAATGGAAACATTTCCAGACAGACTGCCCCAGATCAACTTCAAAGCAGTGGGGGGCCATGGTGAAGTTCCCTGTATGTTTGCTGTGCATAGCTTGCAGCGGGTCCATTCTGTACACCTTTGAACCTGAACCTGACATTTTCCCCAAAAGTACTTTCCAGGGGGGGTCTTCTTTGGGGAGGTCATAACTCAGACCCTCTGTCATGCCCACCGTGCCGCCCAACCCAGTGGACCCTGATCCCGAGGACTCTGCACCTTCCTCCTCCAAGGAAAACCTCCCTGCACCTCTGGACATATGTTTTGCAGAGGATGAACACCGGCTGTCAAAAGGGTTCACACCTGGAGCCGCTCCTGCTGATCCGAGCACCAGCTCCACACCCCCTGATTCCCCTCCACCTGTAGCTCGTTTAAGAGACCAAAGAAGATGGGATTTGACAACCTGGCGTAGAGAAGCACGCATGCGTGGGAGACATACTCTGAGTCCAGAGTATTAACTGGAGCCAGGACTCATTAATCAGCCAGTAATTAATGACACCTGACACCTGGTATGGCACCTGGTATTTCTGGCCACTGTGTGACACAGAGTGTTGGACTGGATGGGCCTTTGGCCTGATCCAACATTGGCGTCTCTTATGTTCTTATGATACAGGGAACGGGCTTTTAAGGAAGCCCTCTGCACTATCCACCCTGTGCTGGCAACTGATCTTATGCTTACATCGCAGCACCTCTGACTTTGCATCTGGTTTCCTGACTCCCTGTTTGACTCCCTCAGCTATTTTTGGACTACGTACTGTGTGACATTGTCTTCTGGTTCCTTGACCCTGGAATTTGTAACTGGACTCTGGACAATGGCTTTACACCTCTAACTACGAAACTCCAGTAACCCTGAACCTCTGCAAGTAATTTGATATTTTGGATTGTGTTTGTTTTCTCTGCCTCTCTGGTGCACTGAACTCTGTCTGTGTTTATGGGATACTCCATGCCTTGCCCACCTGCTTGGGCAATCGTGACACCCTCTAAGCCTAATCTGCACATAACTTGGAGGGCATGTAGAGGAGCATCAGGGGGAGGTTCCCTGTGAGTTTGATGTCCCTAGTTTGCACAGGGTCTGTTCTATACACCCTTGAACTTCCTGAACCTTTGCCTGTCATTTCCCCAGAAAGCACTTTCCTGGGGGCACCTTCTTTGGGGGGCTGTATGTCATGATTGCCCTGGCGGGGCAGGCTAGGCAAGGCACAGAGTATCCAAAAACACAGGCTGAGGTCAAAGCACCAGATAGGCAGAGAAACAAAAGCGTAATCCAAAATATCAGGTCACTTGCACAGTCTAAGTTTTACCGGTAATTGTCAGTCAGAGTTGTGAAGCCAAAAGCTGTTGTTCAGAGTCAGGTTACACATTCCAAGGTCAGGGAGCCAGAAGAATGATGTCATGCAGTCTGGAGTCAAAAAGCCAAGGGAGTCAAGCAGAAAGTCAGGAAACAAGATGCAAGGTCCGACGTGCAGCGATTCAATCCTGTGATCAGTTGCCAGCACAAATTGGATAATGAAGAGAGCTGCCTTAAAAGCCCATTCCCCTTGTCACTAATTATCGGCTGATTACAGAGTCCTGGCTCCTGTCAATACTTGGGACTCAGAGAGCACCTCCCATGCATGCGTGCTTCCCTACGCCGGGTTGTCAAGTCCCATCTCCTTTGGTCTCATCAATGAGCTACAGGTGGGGGGCAATCAGGGGGCATTCTTGGCTCTGCAGGAGCAGCTCCAGGTGTGAACCCTTCTGGTAGCCAGTGTTCATTTTCTGCAAAACTTAGGTTTTGTACTTCCAGGGGTGTAGGGAGCTCGTTCCTAGATGTTGAAGGTGCAGAGTCCCCGGGATCAGGGTCCACTGGGTCAGATGGCACGGTGGGCATGACACTGTAACATGGACTTTGTAAATCCAATCCTCATCAAACATGGAGGGAAGGTAGAGGAGAGTCAGACAGAGATCCCCTGCAAGTCAGGTGTCTCTAGCATGCTGGGGGGACATTCTACCACATCACAAACCTAACAAACTGAACTGGCTTGTTTGGCTTCTAAAAGTTTGTAATGCTTCATTGCTCATGAATCAGGCATGCCACGAACCATGAATGGAAATGAACCACATTTTCCTGGTATATGCCCATCCCTAATTAAGACATAGTAGTTCTAGCACTTCAATAAGCATTTTTTCAGTTCATTTTCTGAGGTTCTTAGTGGCTTTCACAAAGGAGATAATTCATCTGTCTAAGAGGATTGGCAGCAGTCGAAACTGAGGGGGGAAGAAAGCACTTTCTCACAGATAATTTCAGGCTGGTTTTTGTCTCAGAACTAAATATTCCTGTTTTATAAGCAGTTACCAAATGTCCTTTTGCAGTGGGAAGATCACAGTCCTGGTCTCAGGTTACTCATACTTGTGTATAGGTACATTTCTTTCACACAGTAGTTAATAGTAGCAGCAAACTGAACAAAGTAGAAATTTAAAAGATGATCCTGTATTCAAGTAACACTGTCTGGCAAGTAAGCTAGTCAGTATTCATGTGTGCCATTGGAATTTAATTTACACACACACACACACACACACACACACACACACAAATTGTTTTATGTTTTCATTTGTGTGTTTTTTACAATAAATTCATTTTTTCCTGTCCACCTTTGATTTCAGAAGACTAAAATGAGGGAAGAGAGAATCATGTATGCTTCCCTGAGATCTCTGCACAAAGGATGAGTCTTTAAAAAATGTAATAACGTGAATGTTGAATTTTTTGCTATGAAAGTTGACTTTTTGGCTATCCACTTTCTTCAGTAGGAAGCAACAATGATTATTATAATGGATGCTGGATCTGCTGACAGGCAGCAGAATTCTTCCCTCAAAATAAAGACACTATTCTTTTGAGATGCCAGAAAAGGATTTTGGAAGCTTGTTCACCCAACTGTATTTTAAGTTAATTACAAGCTGTGTGTAAAAAACCTGTATGGACTGACTCAACGATGGGAAAGCATATGAGCCAATAATATGTAATTCCTGATCTATCACTGTAAGCAGTAGACCACACAGTTGCTAGCTCAAAAGCATTTACTTACCGTGGCAAATTTCAATTTCTTACTTGACTGTGCTCCAAGAGAGCTTGGAATGATGATGCATCTGACTCCCTACTTAGAGACTGATGCTATTAATAAAGTGAGCAACAAAATTCCCAGTGACCCTACAGTGCAGAAGAACTGGCTTCATAATAATACGGCTGGCAATGCAGTGGAACCATCAGTGAATAATAGTTCAGGAATTAAGCATGGGGGGGGGGATGAACAATGGGGACTCTGTTTCTGTATCTCCTCGTTAAATGCACTGAGGACTCCAGTACTAGAAAGTACTGGGAAGTTGCTTGCATGATTTTTGTGAATGCTGGAACAGACTTTTTGTGGATTTTGAGGTAATGCAAAGACAACCTGAGGGGTGACATGATCGAGGTTTATAAGATTATGCATGGGAAAGAGCAGGTAGAGAAAGAGGTACTTTTCTCCCTTTCTCACAATACAAGAACTCGTGGGCACTCCATGAAACTGCAGAGCGGTCGGGTTAGAACGGATAAAAGGAAGTATTTCTTCACCCAAAGAGTGATTAACACATGGAATTCACTGCCACAGGAAGTGGTGGGTGCTACAAGCATGGACGGCTTCAAAAGGGAATTAGATAAGCATATGGAGCAGAGGTCCATCAGTGGCTATTAGCCACAAGGTATAGCTAGGGGCTCTGGGGCAAGTGATGCTCTGTCTTCTTGGTGCTTGGGGGGGTCAACAGTGGGAGGGGTTCTAATGTCCTGGCCCCACTGCTGGACCTCCTGATGGCACTGGTATTTCTGGCCACTGTGTGACACAGAGTGTTGGACTGGATGGGCCTTTGGCCTGATCCAACATTGGCGTCTCTTATGTTCTTATGTTCACAACCTAATTGCCCTATAATAAACCATAGAATCACCTAATCACAGTCCATGCAGAGTATCCCTTTACATCTTAACAGAATTTATTCTTTTCCAACCCTCCTTGCTCCTGAGGTAAATGGTTACATAGAAAGTTGATCCATGTATACAATGATATTCAATACTCCCAGTTTCCTTCTTTACCAGTGTTATTGATTTGTTTCTTCTAAAAAGAAACAGTCAAAGATTATAGTAATGCAGTGTTGAGGGCTACATGAATGTGCTATCCTGAGTAACCAAGCTAAAATGATCGAGATGTCAAGATGGGGGAGAATTACTAAGTAGGGTGACTAGAGTATCTAATAATTACCTGCCTTTAGGCACCATCTACACATTACAAAATCTCCATGTTTGTTGGGGAACAGCACAAGGATTTTGTATCACACATCATATGGCAGTTTGGGGGCCCAGAGGCACACACCACTCTCTTCTGTTTGCAGCTTGTTATGTATTTCGGATTGAATCACCCCTGACTGAACCACCCCAGAGACTGGCTGAGCTTGGAGCACAAGAACAATAGCCAACCAGGACTCTGGAATAAACCAATCAAGTAGGAATGTTATATAAATAGCCTATCACTGGATGTGTGTTGGGTGTGGAAATGGCATGCTATTTAACAGAACTGAGGCTCTGGAGTCTTGTAGTTTTACTGAAATCAATTAATAAACCAGAGCTGATCACTGCAATGCATCTAGAACCCAGTATTTAATACTGGCAACGAGGGTGGGATCCTGTTAAGCCAGCCCAGCACCCAACAGCACCACACCATGCACTAAGCTCCAGTACCACGCACATTGCATCACTCCCAGGACCATGGCTGCCGCTCCAGGACACTGCTGAGGTCCAGCAAGCAAAAAGCCTGCCATCTTTGCAGAGGCCTACCACCACAGCCCACCATGTGGACACTTTTGAGGAGGAATAAGTCCTGCAACTCCAGCACCTGACATGCCTCAATGCTCACCCATCTGCACCACCACGTGCTATTGACACTGCCACATTGACAACATGCGCCAGCTGTGGGAAATCCCACGAATGGAGTTCCTACCAGTTCCGGGACGCCACATTCAGGAACTGCAAAATGGTTGGCCACATCACTCCAGCCTGCCATGCCAAGGGAAACCAGAGGCGACCTGCAGCAGGCCCAGCCTTCACACACACCACAGAACTGTGCGCCAACTCCGTCCAGCAGCAGCAGATACTGAACTTGCCCCTGGACACCCCTGATAAAATTACAATGACTGTCCTTATCGAGGGGAACCCCTGAAAGGTGGAGTTCAACACGGGGTCCTCTATCTCCATAATTTCAGTGGGCACTTTCAAGAGACTCTGCTCAAGGGAGGGCCCTCACCTTAGGCCAGTGGGTTTCACCCTGTGGGACTTCCAAAAGAATGAAGTGTCCGTCATAGGAGAGGGCAAGTTCTGAGTACAGTACTGGAATTTTGATGGACTTTTGGATCTGCTGGTGGTGGGAGGTAGTTGCACGAGTCTCCTAAGACTTGTCTGGTTTGCATCCCTGGGGTTCCAAGTGACTGTGGTGCACCACGTGGCCACAAAAGACTTTCAGAGGGTGTGCAACAAGTTCCTGGTGGTCTTTTTTTTAAAATCCCCTGAAGGCAGGGTAGCTTTATTAATTTTTGTTACACCTACAGACTAACAGAAAAGAAAAAGGGGAGGGAAAAAGTACCCCAGGGTAAAAGGACAGTAAATTAATCCCACACTATGACTAAAAACCCAAGAGGGAATATCCTTAACAGTTAGTATTCAGTTAGTATTAAAACTTATAACTTTTCGTTTAAGTCAATGAATTAAAGAATTAATCAGTCCATGTTAGTATTCAGTCCAGCTTCTCAAGTGTGCATCGAGTCTCTTTCATCATCTTCATCATTTGCGGGTCTTTATTTTATAAAGAGTTACTTTGGTCCTCTGTGTCGCAAGTCATATGTCTCTCTGACCGAAACACCACCTGCTGCACCTTGGTCTTCGTTCGTGTCTTCTGCAGTGCCTGCTCCGCCGTCTCCTTCCTGTTGTTCCTCTTCCTTCGATCCAAAGTGCCGTTTCAACCATTCTTCCATTTTTGGAACCGAGTCAATTTTCTCCCTTTTATCTCTGTATTTAAACACGACACCTTCAGGAAAGTTCCAAGAATAAGGAATTTGATTGATCTGCAGGGTTGAAATCAGGTCTTTATACGCTTTCCTTTTCTGCCAAACCTCAAACGGAGTGTCCTTTAGGACCCTGATGACTGTTGCTCCCAGCTTCAGAGGACTTGCCGCTGTTGCTTTAAGGATATCATCCCTAGTCTGTCTTCGGAGAAACTTGACGACAATTTCGCCCGGCAGGTTGTTCCGCTTTATATATTTTGAGTATGACCGATAAATCACCTCAATTTCCGATTCTGCTTCTGCCGCTGACACCCCCACCGCCGACGCGATGAGCTCTGCCATAATCTTTTTCAAGTTTTCTCCTTGTGATTCAGCAATCCCCTGAAACCTGAGTGTCTTGTTTGCTTTTTCCATTTGCAAGTTCAACAATCTTCTTTCCTGCAAGTCTTGCCTCTGTTCCAACAGACCAATCTTCTTTTTAACTTTCTTGGTATCGTGTACAGTCTCTCTGCGTTTTTCCTCTGCCTGTATCGATTTGTTGGTTAGCTCGGCAATTTGCTGTTGCTGCTTTGCCAGGCTCTGGTTTGAAGCGGTCATCTGTTGGTTAATACCATCGAGCCTCTCGTTGATCGGCTTGAGCAGTTCCGATAGCATGGAGAACACGTCACCCATCTTTTCCGGTCTCAGACTTTGACCGCCCCACCCTGCTATTCTGCCTGGTTTTCCTCGCGTGCCGGCCATTTCCAACTTTGTTTACACTAGAAGAACCTCTTTTACCCTTCTTCAAAACGCACCCACTTCTCTTCGCAAACGCAGCTAAGTCTCTCACACACTTTAACGTTTGTCTTCTCTCCTCCCCCCTCCGTTTATATAACACAGTTCGTTTGTTTACATCTGGGATTTCTTCCCGATGCCGCTTTCCATTGGGGGGGGGAGAACTCACTTTTAAAACTTTTCCGCTTGGCTCTTTCTCCAAATCATTGCCGGTCTATACATAGACCCCTTGTAGCTTCGCTAATTCGCTGATCTTCTCTGCTTGTCCTGGTCGGCATCAGCTATGCTCAGTTTAAAACTGAGCTTCGCAGTGGACAGACCGATTGGGGCAAAAAGGAGTGCCTCAATTCTCTGGCATTACGCCATCGAAGTGGTTGCCCCCCAGTGCCCCCGGCTTGGAGCCTATGACTAAGGTTCACCTGGGGGTGTCACTTGAGGTGGCACCCCTCCATTCCCACTGGAGCGCGGATCACCTCCCCAGAGGTAGGGAAGAGCGCCCGCCATCGCCGAGCCACAGAAAGTTCCTGGTGGTCTTTGATGGGACACTCAGTCACTACACAAGACCTCCTGTCTCACTACAGCTCAAACCAGAGGTGTGGTTCATACGGCTGAAGGCAAGAAACCCACATTAAAGCTACAGATCAAAAATAGTTACAAGTCAAGAAATTTGGGAAAGTTTTCATCTCTTCAGATAAGGAGAAGAGGCATCATGACCTATGTAAAAGAATATTTGTATTCAGAAATGGTCTATGCCTCAGAAGATGGACAGATCTTATTGGTGCGAATACAAAGACAATCCAAAATGACTCATCATAAATATTTATTCACCAAATCAACATAAAGAGAAATTCTACAAAATTCTACAGGAACTGATCTCAAAAAACCACTATGATGAACTTCGCATCATTGGAGACTACAATGCAGTTTTTGACAGAAATGCAGACAGAAAATCTGTTGCTGGAAAATGGAAACAAGGAAAGGAACTTCCCCCAACATTTTACCAACTAGCAGAAGAAAACTACTGTGTGGATGCCTGGAAAGTGAGAAATCCACAAAAACCTTCTATTCATCGAGACACAACTCTTGGTCAAGAACAGATATGTGTTGGATCTCCACCACAATGGTAAATGATATATTAGAAGCGGAAATTCTACCAGCAACTTTTGCTGATCATAACCTGATCACTCTTGAAATACAAGACACTCCTAAAAGAAATAGATGGACATTGAATACTTCTATTTTAAAAAATGAGAGGTTTGTAACAGAATCCAAAAAAGAATTCCAAATGTTTTTTGAACAGAATATTCAACCAGAAACTTCTATAAACATCATATGGAATGCTTTTAAAGTCTTTACCAGAGGATGGATGATTAGATAATCAGTATATCTCAAGAAACAGAGATTAGAAAAATACTCCCAGATTCAAGACCAGATTAAAAAACAAGAAAAGTTGAAACAGGTTCCTTCAAGTGAACAGAGAAAATCTAAAGCTTTTGCAACATCAAATGAACTGCCTATTAACACAGGAATTAACAAAAAATAAGCTATGCCAAACAAATTTACTTTGAAAATGCTAATAAACCAACTAGATAGCTAGCCTATAAACTATGTAAAGAAAATAAAAAAGATATATAAAAACACTAAAAAATCATTTGGTAGAAGAGAGAAACAAATTGGAAGATTTTTAAAAAATTGTGGAACTATATTATGAAAGTTTATACAAGAAAAGAGAAGCATCACAGGAACAAATTAAAAAAATATTTCAAAACTCATAAAAACTAAATAATTTACAGAAGATCAGAGGAAAATATTAAATGGCTCAATATCTGTACCTGAACTGACAGAAGCACTGAAAAAACAAAAAAAGGCAAAAAACCCAGGCCCAGACAGATTCCCGGGGGAATTTTACCATGTTTTTGAAGACCAACTGATAATACCATTAAAAGCTGTTCTACAAAATATAATAATTGAAGGCGAAATTCCAGATTCATGGAATGAAGCTTTGATAACACTTATATATAAACAAAACTCTGACAAAAAAGAAATTAAAAATTACAGAACAATTTCTTTGTTAAAGGTGGGCTATAAAAATTATGCTTCCATCTTAGCTGCAAGAATGAAAAGAACTCACAAATGATCCATAAAGATCAAGTAGGCTTTCTTCCTAAAAGACAACTTAGAAATAATGTGAGAATGATACTGAATGTTTCAGAATAATATGAAGCCCATCCAGAAAAACAAATGGCTTTAATTTTTCTTGAAACAGAAAAAGCCTTTGACAATGTCAGTTTGAACTTTATGCTTGAACTACTTTTAAATTCCCCCTCATGGATCACTGCGTTGTCGTGGCGAGTGGGCTTGCGTGGTTCAATGAGGCTGTGGGCTATGCCGTGGAGGGCCACCCAACATGGACAGGCCACAGCAGAAAACTCAGACCAAGTGTGATCCCCTGGAGAAGGAAATGGCAACCCACTCCAATATTTTTGCCAAGAAAACCCCATGGACAGTATCAAGTGGCTAAAAGATATGACGCCAGAAGATGAGCCCCTCAGGTCGGAAGGTGTCCAATATGCTACTGGGGAAGAGCAGAGGGCAAGTACAAGTAACCCCAGAAAGAGTGAAGTGGCTGGGCCAAAGCCGAAAGGAAGCTCAGTTGTGGGTGTGTCGGATGGTGAAAGGAAAGTCCGATGCTGCAAAGAACAATACTGCATAGGAACCTGGAATGTAAGATCTATGAATCAAGGTAAACTTGACGTGGTCAAAAATGAGATGACAAGACTGAACATTGATATCTTAGGAATCAGTGAACTAAAATGGACAGGAATGGGCGAATTTAACTATCGCACAATTGCACTCATATCACATGCTTCAAGGTCATGCTCAAGATCCTACAAGCTAGGCTTCAACAGTATGTGGATAGAAAACTACCAGACGTACAAGCTGGGTTTCGAAGAGGTAGAGGAACTAGAGATCAAATTGCCAACATTCGCTGGATTATGGAGAAAGCAAGAGAGTACCAGAAAAACATCGACTTCTGCTTCATTGACTATGCTAAAGCCTTTGACTGTGTGGATCACAACAAACTATGGCAGGTCCTTAAAGAGATGGGAGTACCAGACCACCTCACATGTCTCTTGAGAAACCTGTATAAGGGCCAAGAAGCGACAGTTAGAACCGGATACGGAACAACTGATTGGTTCAGCATAGGAAAAGGAGTACGACAAGGATGGATCATGGCATCCAGCCCCATCACTCCGTGGCAAATAGAAGGGGAAGTCGTGGAAGTCGTGACAAACTTCACGTTCCTGGGATCCCAGATCACCGCAGACTGTGACAGCAGCCATGAAATTAAAAGACGCCTGCTCCTCAGGAGGAAAGTGATGGCAAACCTAAACAGCATGATAAAAATTAGAGACATCACCCTGCCAACAAAAGTCTGCATGGTCAAAGCAATGGTATTCCCAGTAGTCATGTATGGCTGCGAGAGTTGGACTATAAGGAAGGCCGAGCGCCGAAGAATAGATTCTTTTGAACTATGGTGCTGGAGAAGACTCTTGAGAGTCCCTTGGACTGCAAGAAGATCAAATCAGTCAACCCTAAAAGAAATCAACCCTGACTGTTCCCTGGAAGGCCAGATAATGAAACTGAAGCTCAAATACTTTGGCCACCAAATGAGAAGGGAGCACTCACTGGAGAAGACCCTGATGCTGGGAAAGTTTGAAGGTCAAAGAAGACGGGGACGGCAAAGGATGAGATGGTTAAACAGTGTCATAGATACAATGAAAATGAAATTGAGCAAACTTCAGAGGACAGCGGAAGACCGGAAGGCCTGGTGTGATCTGGTCCATGGGGTCACGAAGAGTCGGACTTGACTGTGTGACTGAACAACAACAACTTTTAAATTCCCAAGCTAGTACGGAATTTTATAAAATGGTCAAAGCAATTTACACTAAACAAGAAGCCAAGATTATTATTAATGGAGACTTATCACGAAATATTGAGATACAAAATGGAACTAAATAAAGATGTCCCCTGTCACCTTTATTGTTTATTTTTGCTCTTGAAGTCCTAAATGATGTGATTAGAGCAGATCAACAAATTAGAGGACAGGCTATGAGGAGAAGAATACAAACTTTTAGACTTAGCATTCATTTTGGAGAATCGTTTGAATTCCATAAAACACCTGATTATTTATTTCCAAGGCTATGGAGAGGTGGCAGGACTTAAAATTAATTGTAAAAAAACAAAAATGCTTGTAAGAAACATGACTAAACCTCAAGCTCATTAGCTGTAAGAATTAGCAGGTCTAGAAATTCAAAAGAAGATTAAACATTTAGGAATAAATATAACAAACAGATGCAGTTCTCTGATGGAAAACAATTACATGGGAGTCTGCGAGGAATGGCACTGCGAACGGGTGTGCCTCTGAACGCTTGGAGGATGCCCATATCCACTTTGTCCTTGGAGAGACCCCCCTGATGCTCGGGGAGGTTCCGCTTCACTTTCTGGAGGGAGACGAAGTAGCAGGGGGCTCAGCTAGTTATCCCCGTTGATGGCAATCAAGGGGGTTTCATTGCTGTGCCCCAAAGCAAGAACGAAGACCGGAGGAAACATGGTCTCCATGTTTCCACAGCAGTGACTAGCTGCTTTATTTTAACTTTAGTATACTGTAACACATCATTTTCAGAAACTTTTTCATCACGTAGTATCACGCATCATTATTCTACTAGAGACAATATCCCCCTCTATTTAACCCCAATATTGTTTGGAGAGCGGCTACTAAAAGATTGGGGGAAATGACTATCCTAAATAAGTGGGGATAAGAAAAATAAAAAGTCAACAAAAAATGAGCTGTAAGCCAAGAGTCAGAGATTTCAAAGAATTTAATTTGATAAATATGGAACATTAACAGTGGGGAAATCCCTGAGAATAATCAGTAAAAGCCTAAATAGCTTATTTGTGCTGAAGAGACAAAATGGCGACGACGGGACAGGATGAAGAGCTTGACATGAATATACAACTAGGAGAACTTACTTATGAACAGTTTAAAAGATTTTTAACAGACACAATAAAAGAAGCAGTGACAACAAACTACAGGCCGATTTCGCTTTTGAACAATGACTATAAAATATTTGCTAAAATTATTGCAGAAAGGGTGAGAACCTATTTACAAACGGTAATTTCAGAAGATCAAGCAGGTTTTTTACCAAACAGGCAGATAAAAGACAATGTGAGGATGGTAATGGATGCAATTGAATACTACGAAAAACATCCAGAGAAAGAAGTAGCTTTGTTGTTTCTGGATGCGGAGAAGGCATTTGATAACCTGAATTGGAACTTTATGCTTCAAATGATGGAGAAAATAGATGTAGGACAACACTTTACCAATTTTATTGAAGCGATCTATTCTGAACAAAGAGCAAAATTGAATGTGAATAAAGAGCTTACAGATCACTTCAAGGTACAAAAAGGAACAAGGCAAGGATGTCCTTTATCACCGTTACTGTTTATATGGGTATTAGAAGTATTGTTACAGAAGTTACAAGAAGACCAAGATATTAAAGGTTTGATGCATAAAGGTTTCAGATACAAGTATAGAGCATTTGCAGATGATGTAATGTTTTTCGTGGAAAATCCAACAGAAGTGTTACCATTACTTTTCAAAAAAATAAGCAACTTTGGAGAACTGGCAGGTTTTTATGTGAACAAGAACAAAACAAAGATTATATGCAAAAATATGACAAAGCAGAAACAAATAGAATTACAAGAACTGGTACAATGTGAAGTGGTGAAGAAAACAAAATATTTAGGGATTGAGTTAACAGCCAAAAATATAGATCTATACAAAAACAGTTATGAGAAATTGTGGCTCAAGTTAACCCAAGACGTTAAGAAATGGGAGAATATGAAATTATCATTGATGGGAAGAACCTCAGTTATCAAAATGAATGTCTTACCAC
>NW_015164243.1:92130-135699 GCF_001447785.1 Gekko japonicus
AATGTTGGAAATGTAAAAAACATGAAGGCTCATTTTACCATATGTGGTGGACTTGTGAAAAAGCTGTGGACTTTTGGACGAAAATCCATAGTGAAATGCAGAAGATACTACAATGCTCTTTTAAAAAAGCACCGGAAATTCTGCTTTTGGGACTAAAAATGGAAGAAGTCAATGTGGATAAAAAAACCTTATTCTGGTACTTAATAACGACAGCAAGAATGCTATATGCACAATATTGGAAACTTGAAAAAGTACCAGAGATTGAGGACAGGATACATAAAGTTCTGTTCATGGCAGAAATGGATAAAATTACCAAGAAATTGAACAAAGAAGATGAAGAATTTTTTGAAGAATGGAAGGACTAAGAACTATCTGGAAAAGAACTGGGATGTGACAAACAATTTACTGTGTTTAGAACAATACTAAGTAAAAAGGTGTTATCTTTTAAAATGATTAGAAATATGATATTAGCAACTGATGAAATATATATAAGTAAGGGGAAGGGGGTGAAAGCATTGCGGGAAGCCACAGGAGGGGGGAAGGTGTATGGATTGTAGGGTAAGTAATCGTTTATGTACTTTTCTTTTTTAAAGTTTCAATGGATAAATGTTGAATACCTACAATTGGAAAATAATAAAACTCTGAAAAAAATAAAATAAAAGAAGCAGTGACAACAACATGTAAACACTTGTTTAAAGAGCCTCAGGACGAGCAAGTAGAACTGGAAAATGCAAACTGGGAGGAGTTGAAACAGTATTCTCCAGAACCAGATGAACAACAGGACTATGGACAGGAGGGGGAGCTATTAGATAAGCAAGCTTCAAATATACAAACTTAGTTCAGGAGACAAAGATTTATGAAGGACATGGAATTAAAATTTAAAAAGGGAAGGAAGAAAGGATTGCACTTAACTTCAACAAAGAAAAAGGAAAATAAGGTGAAACAAGATGATAAAGAACTTCTAAACAGTTTGTTGCCATAATTACTACTGTAAATATATCTAGGATTATAATTTTGTTATATGTATTATTTTAGTTTATGGTAGTTTGATTTGTTAATGGAAAGAACTCCAAAAAGTACAACAGAGGGACAATCTGTAGATGGAAACAGGAAAAGATCAGTTGGGATCGGAGAAGCCATGGATACAAAGACATTCGACATATTAAAGAGATCCAGAAGAAGAAGGTGGCCACAGAACGAGGGGGGGGAATGTGAGGCATAAATTCTATTTTGTATCTAGTATTGACCTTTTATAATGGCTTTTGTATAAAAGAGAATGGATAACGATAAAGAACTCCTAGACGGTTTGTTGCTGTAATTACTACTGTGAATATATCTAGGATTATAATTTTGTTGTATGTACTATTTTAGTTTATGGTAGTTTGATTTGTTATATGGCACTTCAACATGGATCGATAATAATTGAATTAGTAAGGAAGTATGGGATTAATGATGGGTTAGGGTTATGTAACAAATAATATCCATTATAGCAAAAACGCTTTTTGTTTCTTTTTTCTTTTTAGGGTAGATATATAAAAAGAGAATGAATTATATTGAGTTTGGTTAATGGAAAGGGTATATTATTGTTCTTTTTATGTTTATGTACATTCTTAGCCCTGTTATGAATAGGCTAAAATTCTTGTTGTGGATGTTGGTAGTAATGAATTAGTAAAGGTATAAATTGATTAAGTAGGGATGAATATTGATTTAAATGTGGGTGTTTTGATTTATGGCTAGTCTTGGGTATATTTACAGGTTATGGATTTAAATTTTGTTTAATTTGTGAAAGAAACCCGAAGGTCTTGTATTATGAGAGAAATGCGATTGATTATATTATTCACAGCCTTATAAAAAAGAAAATAATTCAATATGTAAAGAAAACAATTACTATTAATGTGAAAAGTTGGAAAAATTAGTAGATACAATAAGTGAGTTTTATTGTGAAATACGTGAGATGTAATATTATGGGGAGATTGGAATATGGGTGAGTCGATAGGATTAATGTATTGTTTCCCCTATGAGATCTTGATGTGTTTAAAATATTGGTGATATTCAACGTTGTATGTTTGTGTTTTTTTCCTGTCTGTATGTCATTTGAAAATCAATAAATATATTGTTAAAAAAAAGAAAGAAAACAATTACATGGAATTGATGAAAGAAATTAAGAAAGACCTGGAAAAATGGAAGAATCTTCAAATATCCTTCATGGGAAGAATTGCCCTTATTAAAATGAATATATTACCAAGATTGATCTTTTTATTTCAAACAATACTGATCCTTCAACATTTCAAATGTTTCAAACAACATTTTATTAGAGCCTCTTTATTGAAAATACCAGAAATAGATATTATTGCATGTTGACAAGAAACTTATTAAAAAAAACTTAAGTATTGCTCTTAGAAAATAAGACTCAAGATGAAATGGTTAAAAATGTTATGATAAAATGGGCGCAAAAATTGGGACATAACTTTGAACTATATCAATGGTTACAGGTGTGGAAAAGTAAAAATTACAAAAGCAATTTAATATAAGGAAAATATATATAAGATGATTTAATGATGGTATATTATGCCTGATAAACTGGCTAAGTTTGATTCTAAAAGTTCAAATGTCTGTTGGAAGTGTCAAAACAAGGTTGGATCCTTTTACCATACTAGGTGGTTATGTGACAAAGCTAAAAAATATTGGGCTTAGATTCATGAAATTTTACAAAAATCTTAAAATGTCCTGTACCCTTTGTACCAGGAATATTTTTGTTGAGTATTTTACCTGAAAACTGTAAAAAAAAAATATGATTCTTATACTGTATTTGGTTACAACTGCCAGAATACTTTATGCTAAATATTGGAGAAAAACAGAAACACCTATAAGAGAAGAAATTATAAATAAAATTCTGGAAACAGCATAAATGGACAAATTAATTTTGAAAGGACGACCAGAAACTATATTTGAAAATACATGGACAAGAGTTTACAACTGGTTTGAAGATTATGTTAAATAAATAATACAAGTATCTAGAATTTGTTGAGGACATTTAAAGTATAAACTTGATATATTTGCAGATCATATTTTAATGATATAAGGTGAAGTATATAAATTTATGGTTAATTTGGCATGAGCTTGTTTAAGATACTGAAATATAATAGGTTCGACATGCGATTGTGATCAGCTCATGCTTTATTGTGATTTCAGCCCATGATAGGTTATTTAGAGAGGTACTACTCGTCGATAGGTTCCTTCCAGGATCCTGACAGTCTGTTGTTCTGTGTACCCAAGCTGGGTCTGTTGATGTCGGGTCCTGTACATAACAGATATATAATGAAAAGAAATTTCCTCCCATACATGTGTGTATATTTGTTATATCTTAAAAAATAAAAAATATATTAAAAAAAGAATCACCCCAGAGACTGGCTGAGCTTGGAGTACAAGAACAATAGCCGACCAGGATGTTTGGGTGCGGCAATTGCATGCTCTTTAACAGAGCTGAGGCTCTGGAGTCTTGTCTTGTATTTTTGCTGAAATCACTGAATAAACCAGAGCTGATCACTGCAATGCGTCTAGAACCCAGTATTTAATACAGCTACAATACAAGCTTCACAATGGAGTCAACAGGGGCTCTGTGGGGCAGTTTGCAGATATGAAAACAGCTGGGTAGGCTACAGCCACTTTTCCTTGTATGCTGTGGTCACCAACACCAACACCAAAACTGCTATCACACCTGTGATTCCAAATCATTGTGTTGTAAATGGACCCTCATTCAGCCTGTTCTTTCATGTTGCAGATGGCTTTCTCTTTTACTTTCTCTTCTGAACTGGAAATTTTCAGAAGCTTGTATAAATGATTCATGAAAATGTTTCTGTGTACCCATTTTTCTTGCATGGTCTGAGAGCATCTATTATGGAGTGGAGAGGTACAAATTTAAAGTGGTGCTCAGTTCCATTCTTTTTGTTTTCTTACTCAGGAGAAATAGTCTTCCACTCCTAGCATGCCTCCTAAAAGTATATGAAATCATACCATCATCAGATATTGCAAAAATCAGTGCACAGGAGAATGTTTTGAAAATATTGTTTTCCTCTACTGTTAATGCAGTGTTTGATGGCAGTTTGCTCTGTCAGCTTTCCTTTGCATACTTTTAGGAGTGTCTATCACAACCATAGTTAACCCTAAGGACTCACAGACAACATTCTACTGTATTGATGTTACAATAGTCAACAGTAGGAATAATTAGAGATGGGTGCTCACTCCAATTTGAAAATCAACATTCTGTGAGAAAATATGCTAATATAAAAATCATGATACTGGTCCTGCTTGTGACACCAGGTGCTAATTATTGGTTCATAAGTCTCTTAATTTTCAGTGATGGGTGCAAAATGATGCAATGTAAAAACTAGGACTGGACAGAAACAACATATGTAGCAACAAGCTGCAAACACCATTAATAAGATTCTTGAAGTGTTGGAGTGGGTTCCATTAATGGTAGTACATGCAAAGTCTATGGTTATTACATAATTCAAAACACCCTGTGTCCTGAGTGTGTTAGGTGATGCAATTGCAATAAGAACATATTTTATAACTGCAAATTCAGATACAACTGTATTTTTGTGGCAATTTTTGTGATCACTTTGCAAGACATGCATGTCCTCTGAAACACATGAGCTGGTCCACAGTGGATTAAATGGAGGGTAGAAATGAAAAATGTTAGAAAGAAGAAAAAAAGTCCATTTTTGCCAAGATCTGTGGTGCTATGGTTAACAACGTTACTGGCCATTCTAATGACTCATTGAATGTTGACTGCCAACTGATGCTTGACACTGATATGACTCATGGGCTCACGGTGTCATATTTGTGCCAGAGCATAGAAGCAGGCTTTCTTTTTACATATTAATTTTTCATTTTAGTTTCAGAACCTCAAGGCAGCAGGATGTGTCAGGAAAATTTGCTAGTGTTAATTGAAATGAATTCCTAATTATTAGGTCAGCTTGGTCCAGTCAAAAGTGATTTACTATCCGATTTTAAGAAGCCATGTTTTTCTGAGTAGAGAGAGAGCATTAGTCAGATTATAAGTAAGCATATGTCAGTATATTTTAAAAAGTAGCCTATATAGTGCATATTTATCTCTTAAATTATTTAGCATGAGAAACAATATGCAAATCTCTCTGCAGCATGGTAACTGTTTCATTTCTGCACAAGTAACACTTGCAGGCCTTGAAAACAAACACATTTGTAAAAATCCAGCTGTTTGTATTAAGGAATATAAATTTGGCCTATTCATAATCAGCACACTTAACAGCGTACCACCTATCTGTGCGGGTGCTCATTCAGCGTGCTTTGCCAACTGCACTTGCTGCCAATATAGTACCAGGTCCAGTTCAAGGTTTTGGCGCTAACCTTCAAAGCCCTATGCGGTCAGGGACCCGCATATCTTCAGGACCTCCTCTCCCATTTGTGCCCCACAGAGCCTAAGCTCCAGCGATCAACATCTCTTAGCTGTCCCCAGCCCGAAGGATGCCCGATTAGCCACAACCAGGGCCAGGGCTTTTTCAGCCCTGGGACAGTCCTAGTGGAACAGGCTCCCATTTGAGATCAGGGCACTGCGGGATCTGTTACAATTCCACAGGGCCTGTAAAATGGAGCTGTTCCGCCGGGCCTTTGGTTGAGGCATCGGACATCCAAATCCATTTTAGCCTCCCTTGCTGACAATGCTGAGTTTCTTAATCTAGCAAATTATCCAGCAGCACCACTCTGAAACGTTTCCATCTGAGTTCTGTTATTACGGCAAGTTCACTCTGGTTTGCTGCACATGTTGATTTTAATATTGATTTTATTGTTAAACTTCTATTTATTGTTATTGTTGTCATGATCTTTATGTGAATTTGTAACCCACCCTGAGCCCGCTTGCGGGAGGGTGGGATAGAAATCTAAGTAATAAATAAACAGAAGAAGAAGAAGAAGAAGAAGAAGAGGAAGAAGAAGAGATTGGATTTATACGCCGCCCTTCACTACCCAAAGGTGTCTCAGAGCGGCTTACAAACTCCTTTCCCTTCCCCTCCCCACAACAGACACCCTGTGAGGTAGGTGGGGCTGAGAGAGCTCTTGACAGAAACTGCTCTTTTTCAAGGACAGCTCTTATCAGAACTACGGCTTGCCCAAGGTCGTCCAGCCAGGTGCAAGTGGAGGAGTGGGGAATCAAACCCCGTTCTCCCAGATTAGAGTCCGCGCACTTAACTTGAGATTCTTATGACAGCTGCTTTTCCAGATATGAGTGGAATGAGTTCACCCATAATGTGCACTGTGTATACTATAACAAGTGCTAAGCCACAGGACAGTGTTAGTGAATGTGCAATTACATCTTTCATCCTTTGAGAGGTGTGTGTGTGTGTGTGTGTGTGAGAGAGAGAGAGAGAGAGAGAGAGGAGGAGGAGGAACTGTCTCTTAATAAAGGTGGAAATAGCAAACTACTTTTGTTACCAAGCGCAAAGAATTGAAGACATGGGAGAGTATCATTGGCAGAGCTAGATTCCAGTCCAGCAGAACCTTACAGTCCAACAAGATTTCCAGGTTATCAGCCACTATACTGTGTTTTTACAGTATTGCTTCATTGCATTTTTGTAATCTGTGGAAATAACACACTTGAAACAAGGTTTGAGTCCAGTGGCACCTTTAAGACCAACAAAGTTTTAATCAAGGTACGAACTTTCGTGTGCATGCACACTTCCTCAGATTACACACTTGAAAGTTGGACTTAACTTGTTTGTAATGTCCATGTTTCTCTGAAGTCTATTTCAAGTACTTTGACAATAGTAAAATATGTCTGCCATTTAAAAGAAATGAATATGCACTAGTAGCAAAGGTTATTGTGATGGAAATTCACAGGCTAGAGTGCAAGAAAGAGCGAAGCATAAGCCAGGAACAAAGATAACAGAGAAAGCAAAGGTCAGCAGGGTACAAGGAATACATAGAGCATCAAGACCTGCACTGTTGACCAAACAGGATTCTTGCCTTTCCCTGAGACTTTTATAAGTGTTTTTATTCATATTTCAGTTATGTAGTGGGGCTGTGTTCAAGGCTGGAACATCTCTAAGATATAGATGTTCTCACAAGTCCTGGAAGTGGTGTAAGAGAGAGAAAACTGTTTTTTTTTTTAATTCAGGCATTATTCAGACATTGGAAATAGTGCATGCAGAGTTGGAAGACACTTAACTTTGCTTTTTGAAAAGCATGTATCACTCTCTGAAACTGCATAGCTGAGAACTTCATTAACAGTGCTCTTCTGCCTGAAGTGTGAAGAAGATTCACTGCATACTCCAAGGCTGTGGTCACACAAACTAAATCATCCATTTTCAGTCCACTTGCACTGCACTTTCTAACTGGATTTTGCCAGTTCACACAGTAAAAATTCATTTGGAAAGTGCATTGAAAGTTGATTGAAAGTGGACTATTTAGCATGTGTGACCGCAGCCCGAGACTGCTCTTGATTTGAAAACCCTTTGTGTAGTCTCCATCCCTCTCTTTTTCACTTCCCCATATCATTTTCTATGCCGCTGCCATAACATAGTTCCTCTGAAAGAGTGTCGGCCTTCTTTCTCTGTCTTTCAGTACAGAAGCATAGATGTTTATAATTTCTGCAGGTCTGCCTTAATGCATCTGCTTGCTCTGTACTGTTGAGTTGCCAGGGGCAAATCTTTTACTTAGGAGCAATGTTGACTAAACCAATTAATGTAGGGAGTAGTTCCCCTGTTCTCTTACATGCATCTTTGAACTTTACCAGATATTCCCAACATCACACTGGCACCATACTAACACTGAATGATGATTTCAGAAGAGCTAACCAAACACAGAGACAGGATTTTTGGGAGAGAATGTCTCTTACTGAATCAGCAGTAAGAACATTAAGCTCTTGCAAGGTCAGAAGATGTTCACCAGTTTGCTGTCTTTGACAAACCCAATTGCAACTGATAAGTTTTCCATACCAGCTGAATCAAGTGTTTCATCTTCTTTTAAACAATCAAAATCCAGGGCTCTAGTCGGGGGGGAGCTCTCAGGTACGGAGCTCCGGAAGAGAACCTCTAGGGGGCGGGGCGGTCACGTGGTGAAGCCCCGCCCCCTTCTTTACCCCGCCCTCTGCTTCGATCCTCATTCCGTTTGGGAATGAGGATGAAGCAGGAGGGTAAGTAGCCGGGCCTTCTGACACACTTCCGGTGATGTCAGGGGGTGTGGCCTTCTGTCACTTCCGGTGATGTCAGGGGGCGTGGCATATGCAAATAAGTCATTATGCTAATGAGCTCCGGCAGCTCTTTTTCTACAACAAGACCCCTGTCAAAATCCATCACGCAGTTCAATTACTGTGTACGGTGGTATGGTAGAGATTCTCACTTTGTAGGACTGCTTCCACTATAGCTTTTAATTTTAGGTGATACACAGTTCTGTAAAGAAAAAGTCTAATATAATCCTTCAGCACCATGTTAGACACTTCTGGATGAGTTAAGTAGCCATGACCATCGTAGCTACATAGAGACAATTAATTTATTGCTAGGAATTTTATACATTCTGTTATTTTGGAGCTATAATACCTACTTTGTGAGCCTGGTCAGAAAAGAGCACAAATCACCTTCCCCATTGTTGACCTCTGCTTCTTTCCTTCTATGGCAAATATTGCTTTAATGTGTGCTTCAGATAAGCTATGTATTTTAAAAGAGGGTTTTTTTCTCTCTGAACGGTTGTATAGTTATTAAAGCCATCCACAGAAATAGATGGTTGCCTGTCATCATGCCTTTAAATATTCTGCAAAGGTGGCAAAAAACCAAACAAACCCCGCCTTTGAGATTGGGATAGTCAGGCAGTAGTAGTTGTTTAGAGTGTATACTACCTAGATCCTCTGGGTATTTTTTTGTTCATTTTCATAAGGATGTGAACATTGGAATGGCTGTCCTTCACCTCATGCCTGTCCTTCACATCATGCTTGTCCTTTGACTGTGCAGCAGAACCAGAAAGTATCTAATGAAACCCAGCCTGCTATGATGACCTAGCCCCATTCCCTCACTCAGATGCAGGATTTTGCCTCTATTTTTTCCCTTTCCTTCCTTTCTTGCTGAGTAGCCCCTTTATCTATTTTCTTCTTTTGTAAAGGTTTATGGTTGTCCCACCCTGTCACAGTATTATATTCTGATGCTGGCTCAGCCTAGCAACTTGAGGGA
The DNA here is from genome assembly GCF_001447785.1 of Gekko japonicus. Lineage (NCBI taxonomy): Eukaryota > Metazoa > Chordata > Lepidosauria > Squamata > Gekkonidae > Gekko > Gekko japonicus. The sequence continues at coordinate 101,325 of NW_015164243.1, forward strand.
AGGGACAAGATCACCCTATTTAATGTAAACTTCTATAAATGGCACATGAGAGGCTTTTTAAAGTTCAAAAATAAAGTACAAAGTAGAGGAGGAAAGGTCAGGAGAAATCAGGGATAAAATGTTTGAGGTGAATCAAATATAACTCTGAGGTAATTTATTATAATCACAAACTCCTGTTCATATGTTTCCAGCTAAGTGAGAGTTTTAAAGCTTTTCACAGGGTCTTAGAATCTTTGAGTTGAGAGGCTTTGGTTTTAGTGTTTCCTAAACACTCCAGTACACACTTCCTTGAGTTTAACTGACTTGTTGGGTTTCAGAAGGCAGGGATACACTAACAAGCACCCAAATTCCTTCTCTGAACACTCCAGACCAGGGATCACTCCACTCTTCAGAGCTATCTCCCTTTCAACTGGGTACAGAATAATTTTTCTCAGTAAAAGATGTATCCCTTTTCCCAGCCTGAATGGCGGTCTTTACTGATCCACCCACTCCTCCTTGCCAATCTTCCTAGTTCTCTGTCAGTGTTAAACTTTCTTCAGTCAGAGCTAAACTCTTCTCAGTCAGGGCTTAACTCCAACTCAGTTAGTACTTCAGCAGTCAGTTCCCAAGTCTTTCTGCTCAACTGACACTCACCAATCAAATCCCTTTTAGCAGCCAGTTACTCAGAGGTTCTCCAGGTCTGTGAGGCATTAACCCTTCACAGTCCATCATATGTTTATACAGTACTTAAAAGCTTTAAAGCACAGTCTGTCATACCAGCCCATGATCAAATACCCAAATGGGAACCGGAAAGTTTCAAATCTTTGAAATATAAATGAAATATGATTTGAACTGAATGTACAACCACACAGAGTAGTTGTGATGATAAATGGGGGCAGACGATGTAAAACTACCCCAAATTCCTTGTAAGAATTACTAAAGTGACATAAGATTATAACTACACACTTGTAACTTTCAACACTTATATGAAGGCAAAAATTAAACTGGAATGTCTGCCCACCTTAAAGAGACAAAATTTAATTTCCTAATACATAGAATGCAAACAAATTGTGGCTCAAGTGGTTAAGACGCTAAACTGCAGGCTGTGGAAGGTCGGTAGTTCAGCAGTTCAAGACAGAGTGATGGAGTGAGCTCCCATCTCTAGTTCCAGCTCCTGCCAACCTAGCAGTTTGAAAGCAAGAAATTGCAAGTAGATAAATAGGTACCACTTCGGTGGGAAGGTAACAGCGTTCCATGCGCCTTGGTGTTTAGTCATGCCGGCCACATGACCACAGAAATGTCTTCAGACAGCGCTGGCTCTTCGGCTTTGAAACGGAGATGAGCACCGCAACCCTAGAGTCGGACTCGACTGGCTTTCGAGCAAGGGAACCTTACCTTACCTTACCAACAGCCCAACCAATTGCTTAACAAGAATAAAAAGATTAAGTCGCCAAGAAAATGAGTGCAGATTAATGACAACTTGGTAAGAGACTTCAGCTACCCAGCAGTTGTCAGAAATCTGAGATCCTTTCTGGCTTGAAAGCTGTACTAACTCCAGTTCTCTCTCTCCCGTGCGTTCCAGCCTCATGGTAATGAAATCTCAGGCTTTTGTTCCTTCTTCTCTGCATCTCCACCAGCTAGGAAAGATTAACTGTCTCTCCTGGTAGAACAAAATTTAAGTCCAGTGGCACCTTTAAAACCAACTGTCGCACAAGTCAGACGACCCCCCTTCACTATTGCTCGATCGCGAACTGGGTAGATGTTCCGCCACCTTGACCCCTTTCCCCTCAGGAACAGCAAGGGCCTCAGACCGTGAGGGAGGGAGGAGGTTACTTCACCACCCTCCACTCACCTCCTTCTGGCTGGGTCATCTTCTATCTCTCTGTGCGTGACGTTCACCCCAGACCAGGTCATCCTCTCAGCCCTTGCCTCCATTCCCCCCTCTGTGCCACCTGACCTCCCTCATGTTCCTCCCTCCACCCCCTCCTGAAGGCTCCACCCCCTTCTTAGGTGATGATGCTGGGCCTCGGGCGTGGTCCCACTGCTGCTTCCTCCGGGTGTCTGCCTGGGCTCGGGCCAGTCTCGATGCTCTCCCCAGGGGACCTTGAGTCGGGGGCCTGCTCTCGCGCCAGGCCTGTGGCCCAGTGTGGCTCTCCCTCCAATGCCTGTATCTTCCCTCGGCATGCCATGGAGTGCATTGGCACAGGTGTGGTGTAGTGGCGGCATTTCTGCGGGGTCGGGTGGATACGGCGGCGGTCCTGCGTTTCCCCCCGTTGCCCCAGTGAGTGTTTCAGGCTCTGGAGTCTGTCCTGTGGCAGGTGGGGAGATCCCGATCGGTGGCAGTGGGCCCGAGGATGGCCCGTCATGAGGACACCAACAAAGTTTTAATCAAGGTATAAGCTTTATTGTGCATGCACACTTCTTCAGGTTTCAGAAGATCTGAAGAAGTGTGCATGCACACAAAGGCTTATACCTTGAAGAAAACTTCGTTGGTCTTAAAGGTCCCACTGAACTCAAACTTTTTTCTGCTGCTTCAGACCAACACTGCTACCCACCTGATTCTGTTTCTCCCAGTGTTTTCTGAGCCAGCAACTTATTAAAACAGGAGGAGCATCTGATTATTTTGGGAATCAGGAGGAAGACTGAGATGCTGAAAGCATACACCAACATCATGATCATGCACTTTTTGGCTGCACGAGTTTCCTGCCCCTTCCTTTGTCTCTGTAAGGGCAAAGAGCCACTGCTGTCTGGATGAGTCACCTGGGAAGCATTTATTCCTTATTATTAAGTGCCGTAACTCCATTCTTCCTCTTGACATTTTCAGATTCAGTACAAATAAAGAGTGAGCAACTGCTTTACACATTATAGAATACAAAGGTGGGAAAGGGGTCCCCACCTGTGAACTGTGTAACAGTTAGATGTAGGGTTGCCAAGCAGTGCCTGGCAATTGGTGGGAGGGTTGTGGGGGGGGGCAGTGTCCTGGGAGAAAAATTAAAAAGAAAAAGACCTCATCTACTTACTGGAAGTTCTGATCATAGAGTTCCTGGCACTTCCTAAAGCTACACAGAAGTGACAAAAGGTACCTCTAAGAGTTGCCAGAAACTCTAGAGTTATCTTACCATAGAGGATGATCACGCTCCCCCTCCCCCATTTGGCTCCAGTTTCTGCCTCTTGACCGGGTGAGCATCAGCAGGCAAGGGCCACAATTATATGGAGGTTTCCTGCCATGAACAGGCAAATGTGAACCCTAGTCAGATGTGAGTTACAGGTTCTCCTGGGAAAACCCACAAGTGTATACTTGGGTTTCTTCAGTGGGCCAAATAGTGCCCCCAGGACTATTTCAGGCTGGGAAAATGGCATGGGGGGAGGCTGATGCCCCTTCTCTATGCACTCCACATAAACGAATTTGAATTGGGCACCATGCATGTGGGAGCTGAGGGGAACCCACATTTCATGTCTGACTGTTTCACAGGACACAGGGTGGGGACCTCAGATTAATCTGTGTACTTTGTAATGTATTTGTCACCCTGCACCTTCCTCCTCCTCCTTCCTCTCCATGAATCAGCTGACTGGTTGAGCACCTACTGACAGTCTCAGGAAACCAACAAACTGTTGTCCTTCCTCTTCTTTGCCTTGGGCATTTGATTCTGGAGCTAGAGCCTTTTTTTTTTTTGGCCCCCCAGAGGGGATTTTTTTATTGCATTTTTTAATAGACTACAAATTACAACAAAAAATTAGGAAGGGGAAACTACATCTAGGGAGAAAGGAAAGAAAACCACTAATAACTAAAACCCCAAGAATAGGAGATCATTACAACAACTTATATAAATGTAAATCTTAAACCGCTAGTATTACTTTGAACTAGGGCCCCAGTTACACGGAGCATTAGGCACGCTAGAGAGACGGAAGATAGGCGGATTTTCCGGGCGTGATCTCACCACCACATCTGGGAAGCGTAGTGCTTCCGTGGCTAACCCGAGGCGTCACTCCGAAGATGCGCTGTAAAAAACTAGTACCTCCAAGGTACTAATTTCCGGAAACCACGGGGCAAGGGCGGGCATCAGATCACGGTTCCGGTGTTAGCTCATGGCATCCGGCGCCCGCCCATGTCCCGGCGCGAAAAGTTTTTTTTTGTCAAGTCTCCACGGGTGCGCAAAAGCACCCAATGGCGCATGTGAACACTTGGGTTTAAAAAAACCCCACAACCCCCGTGGCACTGCTTCTTTGCTGCGCCGCAGGAGTGAGGCATGATTGGCACCACGGGACGTCGGCGGGACGTCGGGCGGGACATTTGATCCGGCTGCTGCGAGGTAGATCTCTCCGGGGCAAATGGCCATGCCTCCCCCTCGTGATATCTGGCCCGTGTAACCGGGGCTATAGTTATGCTAAATTATTTATCTTTTTATCCATTGATTTAACTGTTTAAGAGAATCCCAAGAGCATCCAATTATAAATCCAAGATTTTAAGGCACCATTCAGAGTCCTTCAGCCTTCGGCTGAGGGATCGAAGACGCTAGGACTTTGCAACCAGATGCAAAGAGGCATGCTTGCGGGGTTGGAGATCAATAAGCCCGGAGTTCTAGCAGGATCAAGGACTTCGCGAGACAGTGCTAATGAGGCACTAATGAGTTAACAACCCAGTGAACTATTTGAATAGGTCGCTGACTGCTGGCAAATCATGCTGGCAAACTCGTCCTTCGGACCAGAAGCTCTGCACCTCTGACTCTGTTCTGGTATTCAGCTACTGACTGACTTCCTGGTTTCTGACTCCAGTCCGCGTTTTGATGACCCCCTGGCTCTTGATCTTCGGCTCTGCACCCTGACTTCAACGCTTGTCTATCTGGACTCTGACTCTCGGTAATGCTCTGACTACGGCTTGGCTTTGTGCATTGGGACTTTTGCTCTGATTGTTTTGCTCTCTCTCTGGCTTTACTCTTGGACTGGACTGTGAACTCCCCCTCTCTGCCTTGCCCCACTGGCCTGCCTTGAATTATTGCAGGTAAATCCTGGAGTCAACTGAGAAGAGCTGCAACATCCCAAGTACAGCCTGGAAACCTCATATGCTGTTCCAGTATCTGTGAGCTTACAACATATGGACCTACAATATATGTATTATCTATGTGCTTAGTATTTTTTCTGTTCTGTGCATCCTTGTGGACGCTGAAGATATCTGTACTCAGAAATATCCTGAAGATTCATTGGTATGAAGTAATAGCAACCAACCAGAAGTGAATGAGGATTTATATGAAAATCTCCATGCTTTGTTTATAGAAAGAGTTTATTTTAAATGTTAAAGTGCATTGGTTGTATTTCCTCTCTTATGTCTGTATTTAAGTACATGTGTAGTAACAGCAGTTACATATTCTTAATAACCATAGGTGGGAGTTCCGCTGTCAAAACCGACTGAACCTGCCCACTCTCCCTGCAGATATTACGGCCTTAATGAGTTACACATCAAATTCAGAGAACTGGGAGATTAGGAGTCAATGCCTCACTGTAAAGGACAGTTTGATTGACAGTCTGCTGCCTGCAGGCCCCCTCTTCTCTCTGATTGGTCAGTGACAGCTGAGAAGAGCTTTAAAAAGTCTTGTCAGTCTTGTCAGTGGCTTGGCAGTAGCCAGTCAGGAGGAGTGTTTGTGTCGGTCTGAGGAAAACAGACAAGTTCACCTGGGAAGTGAAGGGACACAACTCCTTGCCCTTACTGTGTACCATTACATTTGAGGAAAAGTTCAGAAATTAGAACTTAAGAGTCTAAATGTCAGCCCTAGCTGAATTCTCTTTTTTCACAGTCTCCAGAACTGGGTTTTACGTTTGACAGAAGAGACTGGACAGAAGGTTGTAACTGCCAGTCTAGCCAAACAGAAAAGGATTATTGCTCCTAGAAAGAGGAGGATATTTCTTACCCATTTATTCAGTGGGTTCAACTCAGAAGGGGCCCCTGGTTTGTGTGAAAAGGGAAATGGTCTTAGACTCCTCAAAAGTATTAAAGGGAAAGTTGTACTCCCACAAGGGAGGTATTTAAATACAAAAAGAAATAACTTTCAGGAAACTAAGATAGTTATATGAAACTTTATTAAAACACACTGTTGCTGAAAGAAATCTCCAAGACAAAGAAGTCTTTCACAGTTAAGAACTGAGTCTCTAAGAAAATAAGCTTCAGTTATACTCTGTTGTATGTTCAAAATATTATAATTTGTGTAAACAACAAAATTCACTTCAGTTTCTCATCCCCTGCCTATTCCCAATTCAACTGTGCCTTTTCAATAAAATGAACATTCCAGTTTAAACTTTACTTGTGTCAAGTGCTATTTACAAAGGGAATTATAAGAGGGCTCCTCTTATAAAGCCAAATAACTTCTCTATCACAGGTTGAGGCAGAAAGTTATAATTCTATTATAATAATACACTACTAAGGGCTGCTCAGTCAGAATGTGGAACGGTGTTTTGGCAGGAAAATCTGCCTTACAGTAAAGAAGAAGCGGGGTCCGTCATATCATCCTTTTTCCACTTCTGCAGTAGTGTAGGCATCTGAGCTCGGGAGTCACTGCCACTCCTGGCAGGGAGTTGTTATGAATGGGCCAGCTAATAGCAGGTCATCAGTGATTGCAGAGTAATTGGGGAAAAGGAACAAAGGGCCACACTAATCAACACAGGAATACGGGGGGGAGGGAGGGGGAGTCAGTGGTGCAAAATTATATATATGTATATAAAATTCATTTTCTATCAATTTTGCATTCACTTCACCAAGAGGTCTGTGATATAGAATAATTGACACACACTTGCAACTTTCACTTAGTAACTGGACCATTCAATATTTATTTATTTTATTTAGATAAGCTTTATTTAGATAAGGAAGAGATCAGATACAAATAGACTGCTTAGAGAACCCAAAGGTATCAGGATTGGGGGTGGGGAGAGCACAAATACACACAGATGGAGATGCAAACATTTTTCAAAATAAAGACATTCTAACTCATGCCTAACTATACTGTTCTTAGCCTTGACTTACATTACTCCACTGATCCAGCTATCGATGCCATCCTGGTAGTCATTTCTTGGAGCAGAGACTGATGTAGAAAGTGTTGTTTTAAACTCACTATTTGGAAACTACTGAAAGATTCTAAAAAAGTATAGTAATTCTTCATTTTTCTCCCCCTTGGCACTTGGAAGTGAAGGAATGATAGAAGTCACCAAGGAAGCTTTAAAGTTATTTCCATTGTGGAAAGGTGCATACAAACCACTAGTTCACCATTCCTCAGGAGTAGAATATGTGAAACACTGATATGCTTAATTTAAATCTTCAGATCCCTCTTTATGAAATATACTTCTTTAAGTTTTACCTTTGGTAGCGTTGCTTAAATAACTAATTCACAGCAGGTCTGAAGAAAGAAACTTCTCTGTTAAATACTGGGTTCTAGATGCATTGCAGTGATCACTTCTGGTTAATTAAGTGAATTCAGCTAACTGCAAGACAAACTAGCAGGGCTGGAGCCCTGCTTATAAGCATGCAAAACACCACACCCAACACACACACACTCCCAGTGATAGGCTATTTACATTACACTACTTATCTATTGGTTAGTTCCTGGATCCAGGCAAGCTATTGTTCTAGAGAAGCAAGCTCAGCCCATTCTAGGTACAGCTAGAGGAAAGGCTTAGGCTCAATTCATAACATCCTCTTTGCAGAATGCTGAGGCTGAAATTAGCATTGTTATAGATGAGAAGTTATGATGAGTATTAGATTGTTTCTTTAAATATATGAAGTGGTTAATGAAAGGGAAAAGATTTAATGGCTCCCCAGTCTTCTAGTACCAAGGCCTATTTCTTTGCTTGGTCAGCCTGTGAGTTTTTTGTTAATTCATTTGTTTGATTTCCCCCAGACAACGAAAAATGCACTTGATGTTATTTTTGTTAGCATTGTCCTTAACACCAGATCTGCTTCCATTTCAGCTGAAATATTAATCTTTGTTTATTTGCCAGGATCCCTGTTGTAAGTAATGAGAACAAGATATAATATGTCTTTGAAACATATAGATTGTTTAGGGCTTCTTGCAGAAGAGTGACATAATGTTATAGAAACGTGAGCTATGGTCTTATTGCAGACAAGAAAGAGGAAATAAAACACAATAATGGGGTCTGAAAAACCTTTTAGTCTAGCATGATTTGCAAGCTGCCTTGAAGAAAGAGGAAATAGAGCCAAACTAGATGTTATCTTTTTTCACTCATTTTGATGGGTTCCCTGCAGGAAACTGCTTCAAAAAAAAAAAAAAAAAAAAAAGGAACTGCAGGGAACTGCTCCTTAAAAAAAGAAAATGAACCAGAGCCCAAATGGGCTCAGAACAGTGCCATGGGAAGATGATGGGATCAATGTTCCCTCTAAAATGTGGAGTCTTGTGAGCAAAAATTCTACCTTGTGAGCTACGGGCATTAAAGTTGTGAGCGAGCGATTTGCCTCCTGCATAAATCAGTTTGCTCTGGAGCCGTCCTTGCTGAGCTGAGACAAAAAAGTGTGAGCCAGAGGCTAAAAAACTGTGAGCTAGCTCACACCAACTCAGCTTAGAGGGAACACTGGATGGGATCCTGCTTCCCGTAAGCAGTTCTCTTGCACAAAAACTGCACTGGGGGGAGTCCTTTCACTGATTTTGCTGCTCCATATGGAGTAGGGGTCCCCTGCATGACATCTGTGGGTGACATGATGCCCGCTGACACCTTTCCTGGTGCCCACCAAGTGTTTTTAGAAAGTGGGCAGGGCCAGGTAGGGTTTTTGCCCAGCAGGTATTCTGACTGTTCATTGGAGTTTGTTAAATACTGGGTTCTGGACTTATTGCAATGAAACAGCTCTACTTTATTAAGTGATTTCAGGAACACTACAAGAAAAACTCCAAGGCAGCGGCCCTGTTTTTAAACACACCCCACTCCCAATTTACATAACACTATTACTCTATTGGTCAACTCCAGGATCCTAGCCTGCTATTGCTAGGGGGAAACAAGCTCACCAGATCCAGGTACTAGTTCAGGGATGAGTCATACTCAGTACACAACACCCCTCCCCCCTAAGTTCCAAAGCACCTTAACACAAAAAGTCTCTTTGGTATGCTAGGTTTCGTCGTTCTCTGATAGAATGTCACAGCTCTATCTGAGGGGTTGCAGTCTCTGGACCTGGGCCTTGGTCCTCCGTTGCTGGCGCAGGGCCAGCGGAAGGCTGCAGGACTGGTGTGGCCACTAGATTAGATGTTCCATCTCTTTGGTGGTCTGGCTGTGCGCTGTCAAACAGGAACACTCTCGCGGTCTCTGGCTCCTGTGGTTGCAACAGTCCTGCATCACTGTCTTCCGAGATGGCTGATGGTGACTCCAGCTCTGCTGGGAAGAGACGGTGGCAGAGCTGGTCTATATATCTGCGAAGGACCTGACCATTTTCAGTCGATACCTCATATGTCAAGTGGCCAGTAACTCGAATGACCTTGGAGGGAACCCAGGCAGGATCACTGGAAAAGTTCCTTGCATAGATAGGGTCGCCAGGGAAAAATCCTCTGGGTGTTTCCTGGCTCTCTGGTGATGGGCGATTCTCTGGGGCCCGATCTGGGTGCATCCTGTCCAGCCGGGTGGTTAGACACCTGCCCATGCGAAGTTCAGCTGGGCTGTGTCCTGGGGTGGTGCTCGGGGTCACCTGGTGGCCGAAAAGGAAGGCCACGAGTCTATGGTCCCAGTCTCCATGGATTCGCCGGAGGGACTCCTTTGTGGCCTGCACCATCATCTCCACTTGTCTGTTGGTGGCTGGTTGAAAGGGAGTGGAGCAGATATGTCGGATGAGGTAGCAGCCATAAATTCCTGGAACTTCCCCAAGGTGAAGGCTGTCCCATTTTCTGTCACTACCGTGTCGGGCAGGTTGTGCATGCTGAAGATCTGTCTGAGGGCCTGGATTGCTGCTTTGGAGGAGGTGGAGGCGACAGGCACAACCTCCAGCCACTTAGTGTATGAGTTCACCAAGATAAAGTATATTTGCCCTTGGAAGGGGCCAGCAAAGTCCAAATTTACCCAGGACCAAGGTTTTCAGGTGAACTCCCACTGCTGCCCGGCTGTCTGGGGTGGCTCTGGTTGTGTTTCTTAGCAGGCCTGGCAGCATTTGACCCAGGCCTCTATCTCACTGTCCTTGCCAGGCCATCACATGTAACTTGGGGTGAGTGCCTTCATCCACACAATTCCCATGTGAGTCTCATGTAGGGTGGACAGCACTTGCTGGCACAAGGGAGTGGGAACCACCACCTGGCTCCCTTGTGGGCTGATAACTCACCCCAGTGGGATGAGAATGATCCAAATTCTGTGCCACCCAGCTGGTGGGCCATCCCCTCCCCACCCAGTCCAAAAAGTCAGACCCAGTCCTTTGCAGTGTGTCGGGAAACATCCATGGCCTGTAGAGGGTGATTGGGGAGCTCCTCCATGAGCAGGATCTGGTGCGCAGGAGCTGGGTCAGGATCGCAGGAGCAGAGCATCAGGCAGCTGAGGGCATCGGCATGCCCCATCACTTTCCCTGGGCAGTAGAGGAGGGAGTACTGGTATCCCACCAGGAAGATGGACCAATGCAGTACCTGAGGAGAGAGCATCTGGGGGGTCTGGTGATCTGGAGCCAGCAGACCCAGCAGGGGCTTGTGGACTGTCATGATGGTGAGTGGCCACCCGTAGTGGTAATCATGGAATTTCTTCACCCCTGCCACGATAGCCAGCACCTCTTTGTCAATTTGCGCATAGTTTCGCTTGGCAGATGACAGGGTGCAGAAGTAGTAAGCCATGGGGACCTCCCTGCCGTCCTGCAGCTGGTTCCAAGGATGGCGCTGATACCATAGGGAGAAGCGTCACAAGCAAAGATGACGGGCAGCATCTTGTCAAAATGGGCCAGAATGGCGTTGGAAGTGAGCAGCTCCTTGACTGCCCTGAATGCAGTGGCTTGTTTTGGGCCCCAGACTCACAGGGCTTTCTTGTCGAGGAGGTAGTGAAGTGGTTCTGCAAGCACAGCTTTATTGGGCAGGAAAGAATGATAAAAGTTCAGGAGACTCAAAAATGCCTGGAGTTCTGGCTTGGAAGTTGGTGTGGGAGCATTGATGATGGCATGCACCTTGTCCGGGGCTGGATGAATGCCCTCAGCATCAACAGAGAACCCCAGGAACTCAACTTGCGGAGGCACTTCTCCCAATTCACCTTGAGGCCAGCTGCATGGAATTGCTGCAGAACAGTGCGCAGTCTACTGGCAAAGTCCTCTTCCATGGGGGGGGGGTGATTAGAACGTCGTCAAAGAAGTGTTGGACCCTGGGAATTCCTTTAAGGAGAGAGTCCATGAGGTTTTGGAAGATTCCCGGGGCAACACTGACCTCGAATTGTAGCTGCCACGCCCTGAACACACCCCGTGCATTACTATGGTCTGGGCCTCTGCAGTCGCATCATCCACGGGCAGTTGCTGGTAGGCCTGTGCCAAATCTAATTTTCCAAATACCTTGGCACACGCCAGAGGAGCCAAGACGTGGCTGACTGCTGGGACTGGGTAGGAGTGGTCCTGCAGGGCTTTATTAATGGTCCATTTGTAGTCTGCACAGATGTGGACATCCCCATTAGGCTTAACAGGCATCACAATTGGAGTTTCCCAGAGGGCATGCGGGACTGGCTCCAAAACCCCTTGGCCCACTAACCAATCCAGTTCCTCATCTATTTTTGGCTTCAGCATGAACAGGACGCACTTGGCCTTCAGCCATATGGGCCACACCTCTAGGCAGAGCTGAAGTGAGATGGGGGTCTGGTATAGCGACAGAGTGTCCCATCAAAAATGGCCAGGAACTTGTCGCACACCCACTAGAAGTCTTTTGTGGTCACGTGGTGCACTCCAGTTACTTGGAACCCCAGGGGCGCGAACTAGGCTTGTCCTAGGAAACTCATGCAGCTGCCTCCACCACCAAGTTCAAAAGTCCATCAAAATTCCAGTACTGCACCTTGTTCTGTTGGAAGTCCCGTAGGGTGAAACCAACTGGTCTAAGATGAGCCCCCCCCCCCCCGGGGCAGGTTCTCCTAAAGGTGTCCTCTGAGACTATGGAGATGGAGGACCCTGTGTCTAGCTCCATTTGGCAGGGGTTTCCCTCAATCAAGACAGTCACCATAATTTTATCGGGGGTATCCTGGGGCAAGTTCAGTACCTGTTGCTGCTGGACAGTGGTGGTGTGTAGTTGCTGGGGTTGCCATCGGTCGCCTCCAGTTTCCCTCGGAATGGCAGGCTCAGATGATGTGGCCAACCTTTTTGCAGTTCCTACAAGTGGCATCCTGGAAATTTCAGGATTTCTGCTCATGGGTTTCCTCGCAGCTGGCACATGGCATCGATGTAGTAGCTACGACAGCGTGTGAAGAAGTGGATGGGTGAGCGCTGAGGCGGGCTGGATGCTGTAGTTGCAGGGCCTCTTCTTCCTCCTCCTCAGCATCCACGTGGTGGGCCGCGGTGGTTGGTCTCCTTGAATATGGCGGAATTTGCGCCTGCCTGACCTCTGCTGTGAACTGGTCAGCAGCTTCCGTGGCAAGGGCTAATTGCATGGCCTCTTTGAATTTGGGGTCTTGCTTGGCGAGGAGCTTTCATTGGATCTGCTTGTTCCACAGTCCACACACCAGCTGGTCATGGAGCACTTCCTCGAGGTCATGGAAGTTACAGTGACTGGCAATCCACGAGAGGGCTGTAACATACACTGTGATCGATTCACCCACGACCTGGTTCCTAGTGTGGAATGTGTGGCGAGTGGCGATGATGGAGGGCTTCGGTGAGAAGTGCTCCTTGAGCTGGTCCAAAATGGTCTTGTACGCGGTGTCTTGGAGCTCTGCTGGAGCAAGCAGTGAACAAGCAATCTCGAAGGTCAAGCGGTTGCAGAGTTGAAATAAGATAGCACACTTCTTTTAGTCCTCTGTGATTCTTGGAGGACTTGAGGAAAAACTCAGAAAGGGAGACGTAGGAGTCCCAGTCCTCCACAGCAGCATTGAACGCGTTGAAGTGTCCTGGAGTGGCAGCCATGGTCCACCATGCTTTGCCAGAATTCCAAAGGAATCCACAGGCTCAAAAATGTTGGGGACCCCTGACATGGAGTACCGGTGCACATGAAGCAGCAAAATCACCAAATCATGCATACTTGCATATCATGCCCTGGAATCTTATAGCAGCACTGTACATAGAAGAGCTCCATGTGTTCTGTGTGGACTAGAGCCCATAGAAGTTCTTGAATGTGAGATCAATACTATTGTCTGGTTGTGAATTCTGCCTGTACTCCCCCACCTCTGGCCAAAAGAGGAACTGCAAGGAAGCTAGCCCTCAGGAAGGCCTCTTCCCAAGAGGTCAGAGCAGTCTGTGTAATACCTATCCCTCAATGTTTTTTTTAAAAGTAACCCTCCTGCTCTCCAGACATGCTGACTACCATATAAATTATAAGCAATTCCATCATCTGTCCAGGCACAAAATTATTTAGAGAGCATAAACTGATTTCCTAAATGCCGCATTTTATGTTTCACACTAATTTTTGTTGTGCCTGTCTGGTTTTCTATTAGCACAGAAGTGCCTTCCAGAGATCTAATTTTAAGGATTCTAGTAAAAAAAATCTCTATTATGCATGTAGGGAGACTTTTCTTTTATTAAATAAATGCACAGGTATGCTTATTTGGGCAAACAATCTCATTCCACAGGCATTCTAAAAAGGGGGCATGCTTATAGCCTGTTGGAATGAAATTTCCTCTTGCCTCCAGCTCTTCATTTTGTCATCATATGGCAAAACAAATAGTTAAGGGTTTTTTTGGGGGGGGGGATTCAGTGCAGCAGAACAGTGCTAATTACTAGAAACATAAAATACATGAGTAGCTGAAGAGGGGGGAAAGTCACAAGTCCAAGGTTGATCTGACCTCAGACTGTGAAGGGAAAAATCGAAATGGTAGCAATGCTTTATCAACACGTTAATTTTTATAGCTCTGCAGACTCCAGAGGCTGAAGAAAGTCATCTATATAAATGCTAAGAATAGGAACAGGCATAATGGTTGCCACAGAGATACCACCAAAACCAAAAATGGCTTCCCAGCGGTGAGTCTCCCCCCCCCCCCACTCATTCATACACTAAAATGTTTAGCAACTCATACTTCATGCAGCCTTTATGTTATGGCTATCAATTTTTCCACTTTATTCTTGCAACTAATAACAACATGGTGTGGGGATATGGATACAGTGTGATGAATTCCATCTCTGACATCTCAGCGGAAAACAGATATTATGATTGCATTAGTATATTCATGATTTTCTATATGCATGAACTTTCCATCTACTGCGAACTCTTCTATGAAAAACTGAAATCATTATTACATGTATAGACAGCTCTTATGTGATCAATTTCTGAATTAAAAATTGTTTTTTATTCACTAATGTTTGTATACCAGGGATATAAGTGCATTACATATTTTGATCCATGCTCTGGTATTTAAGTGCTTTTATTACATGACAGGTTGTGTTTTTTTTAAAAAAAAATCTAGTAGCTTCCCTGGTGGGCTGGCTTCAAGTGTTGCCTTTAAAAAAATCTTCTAGAAATAAATTATAGTCATAAGGTGTCCATCTCTTTCATACAGACATATTATATGTGTGTGTCAGCAATTAATTACAGTAGAGGTGTTTTTTGGGAGGGAAATCACATTAACATCTGCCCCAGCTTAATGCTGCTCTTTACCTACCTTATGCCATAGTATATACAGTGGAGTGTCATGGTGAACACAAGCAGTGTTTGGCAAATGGTACGTGTGCAATTCCTCCATCTCAGGTATCCAGAGCTACATGGTATCAAGTTCCTTCTTCCTCTGGTTGGACAAACATGTGAGGAAGTAACAGGCAGGAAAGCTACCTCACCGGCACATCAACAACCTCAAACAACAGAAGAATACCCAAGAAGCTACTTTCAATTACAAATACCCTGGACATAGTGTGCTTTTTTGTCAATGCAAGAAGCTATTGGGATGTTCTTTTCTTCCAGGTTGTTGGTGGGCCAGATAGCTAGCTTTTCTGTCTGTTACTAGGAATGCTACAGATTTCAGCAAAAAAACATGCTACAACAATTGTATTCGAAGGTGTCGATCAAATGTCAGCCCATCACCTAGCCTGTTTGGTTCATGGCGAACAGCCTTGAACACTCGCTGAACAGGTATATATCAGGTTTTTTGCTTTTCGAAAAACAGCACATGTACAAAGGCTCTCTGATTCAAGCCATTACCGTCACTAGGGACTACTTAGACAAACACTGAAGGGTAGGATGTTATTAAAAAACAAAATTTATTTATAAATGACTTATATAATTTGTGCCTAATTAAACAGACGAATAAATTGTCTGGGGAGCAGAGCAGTCATGCAGCAAGGTTCTGGGGGTTGTGGATAGGGAACAGTAGAGTTCAATTGGGCTATGTGAAGACATGCATGTGTGAAAAGCCAGTTTGCACTGTACTGCATGGTTAGGGAGGAATACAGTGAAGCAGCCAGGAATGGGTTGATGAACAGCTGAGCCACTCCTTGAAAAACCAACTCCGTATCTGCACCCAGAAAAGTGGGTGTGAACTGAACTGGCGGGTGTTCAAGCATCCCTATCTGATACCTGCAGCAGAGTTGCAGAAAGGGCAACATATCATGGACTTCCAGAGCAAACACTGGCACAGGACTGGCTTTCCACAGTCACTTAATTCCCAGGATCAGGAGGATTCTGGTCTGTATTTAGGATGACCTGCCTACAGTTTCCTCCACCAGCCAGCAGCCATTAGTGTCACAGAAAATGGGCAATATATGACTGATCCAAAGGGGGTAATTGATACTGTCAGCTCTTCTAGACTTGAACCCAAATGGTTGGGATATAAATCCAGAGGCAGATTTTAGAATGTGCTTCAACAACCTATAGAAGAGTGACTCCTTTTAGTATTAGATGTCTGATTATACTTTTGAGATGGGCAAAACCAAAGCAGTTTCTCTGATAAAAATGAGACTACAGTAGTTTGATTCTGAGAGCCTGCAGAGTATGCTCACCCCTATTTTTTGGTCTTTCTTACTCGAAATCTTTAACCCCCTATATGTACTATCTTACCATTCCATGTTATTACAGAGCTTTTTTGTTTGCAAAAGTGAACATCATACTTACAATGGTTTTGCAAGGGCAATCTTTGAATAGGATACATCCTTTCACACTCTGCTGGAATGCAGATTTTTTTTGAGATTATGAGGAATTACTATATTAAGCCTTTATTTAACCTATCATCCCCCAATACTCCAGAAACCCTGGCTCTTTTGCCCAGTGATAAGGATCCCAAGATCACTCTAGCAATTGCAAAATTTGTCTCAGCCCTTAAAGCCCTTGCATCTAAAAATAAGAAATAAGTGTTTTCAGCTTCTCAGGAATTGTGAATCAATGAGCTTCTAAGGGTACAAAAGGAAAAAGGAAAGGACTAGATGTTGTACTTCGAGTTCTGTGAATGATGTCCCTGACCCTATTTTTTCCCTTTAAATATCAGGTCTGTAGGGACCTGATTCATATAGGAATCATGACACAAGGAGGGAAGGGGTTTAAGCCTAATCTGAAAGAGCCCAGTGGAGCAAAGATACATGTAGTCATATTCTCTAGTGGTTTAACACCCCCCCTCCCCATGCTGTAATAGCATTCTGAACTGAATGGCAGTGTACCTGCTATCTGAAGAAGAAAAACACTGTTAGCTCCATTCACAGAACTCCCAGTGTCATATATGACTTCGCTGCTCAACTGAGAACACACATGTTTGGGATTGTACTGATTCCCTCCTCCTCAGATGCTCATCATAAGAAACTGAAGGTGGCTTCTTCATATATTGACCCATAACTTGTTGGATGTGAGCCTTTCTAAAGAATGGTACAGTATTTTTTTTTATTAAGATGCTATGCCAACATACTGTAGGTGCATATAGAATACATGTGGGCTTTGTATATACTTGGGTTATCCTTGCTTAGCTAATTGAGTTATTTGGGTTGACACGTGAATTTGTAAAATGAAATATATGACTTTCACATCCTGTTGTGATTTTGCTGTTTGTTTGATAATGGTTCTATCACTATGATTGCTTGGCATCTTTGAACATTGACAAAATGTTGTTAATGTTCTTTAATGGCTGTAGATGTTTCATCACTGGGAGCTAATTGTTAGGAGAAAATAGCTCTTGATTGCTTTGATCTTGAATGAAAACTTGGAAAAGATGAAATAAGGGTGTGTGGGGAGAAGACACACGTGTTGAACATTTATAGAAATGCAGCATGTTTTGGGTTTGAAAGAAAGATGTTACCACTCAAGAAAACATGGAGCATTTATAGAAATGCAGCATGTTTTGGGTTTGACAGAAAGATGTTACAACTCAAGAAAACCCCCAGGGGTTTGCCAACCTCCAGCTGCCACCACTCTGGACTTCAGGTCCCTTGAGAAGGCCCAGAGTACCTTCCCAAGCCCATCCAAAATGCCCCTTTTTAAGCCGAGAACATAGGTGTGATGACCAGGTAGAGAACAATTAAACAAATGGTTTATTACCACAGTATTGGGGCAGGGAACAAAAGACAAGGTGCTTTAAAAATATATAACAGTGTTTAAAGGCAAAATAAATGAATCTAACGCGACTACCTAGTTCACTTAACTAGTTACTACTTAAGGCCTACAGCCTTCTTACCAGGCCTGACCCTGTACTCACTCTGTCCCAAGTGAGGGAACTTTTCCTCTCAGACCAGCCTGTTCCCTCAGTGTGACTGTGAGGGAAGACCGCAGAGAGCAAAGAACACAGTTTCCACAGCCCTCAGAGCTTAAGTGCCCTCTCAAACACAATTCCTGGACACCGATTGGCTACCACTGTTGCTAAGCATTGTGGGGGTTGTAGGCTGTCTGCTCTCTACTGCCATGCAGGTCTCTCCTGAGACCAGGCCGCACTAGGCCTTGCTCCCAGTCTGCACAGATAATGATGGGGATGCGTGGGGAGAAGACATATGTGTTGAGCATTTATAGAAATGCAGCCTGTTTTGGGTTTGAAAGAAAGATGTTACCACTCAAGAAAACATGGAGCATGCTACAATACCAAAACATGTTTCAGAATTTATGGGATGGGGGCCTTAAGCAAAACTCACAATGCAGTATTAGGAGCTGGTTACTACTGGGATTGTGCTATGGGTACTTACACCTGGGGTCTAAGTTCCTGTCTCATAAAGTGATGACTTTGTTAGGGCCCCTTCTCATGTTATAGTGGTGTTATGGGTAATGCACGCTGTGGCGGAACGGGCCCACGTCTGCTGGCAGACCCCGCTCTGCCCACCCCTCCTTTGCCTGACCTGGCACCTGAAGGGGCAGTTTTTCACCACTGCCTCTGGGTATTGCTGCCACCACTGTCCCTGTCTTGGGCTCTGGTTAGGCGGGACAGCCTCCTAACCTCCCTCTGCTGTTGCTAGGAACCCACCTCGGGGCTTCCTGGTAATCTTCGGGGCTCCCCTGGAGAGTTGGCAACTGACCATTTTGCCCTTGTTTTCCTCCTCAGGGAGTCCACAACCCACTCCTAGCGTGTCCAAGTGGCTGGGGGGACTATGTGGTACAGAGGGACTTCTCAGGGTCAACAGTAAAAGAATTTATTTTGAAATCACTGGAAAAGGGTAAAAGTCGGATCTAATACCCAGACCCGAAATCACTCAACTATATACAGGCATATTAACAGTGAACTGAAGAATCAAAATAAAGGTGGATAATAAATCGCTCCATCTCTCCCTTCACTACACATACCCTGTCTAGATGGTCTGCAGGGCAGGCACATGACTTGCTTTCAATGGAGGAAGTTCGATTAGCACAACTCCCAACATGGCCTCTGCCTCCTGCAGTCTCCAGCCTGACTGTCTCCAGACTTCAGGCAGACCGACCTCAATTCTCCAAGACTGGCTTCCCGCCCGAAAACTCCACTATATCAAACAGCCCTTCCCGCCCAGGAAGTGGCTCTCCCTCCTGCAGCATTCTGGGGCAGCTCTCCTCACAGCCTTGATGGACTTCCTGTCCTCTCTAGGGAGCTGCCCTCAGACTACTGATTGGAGACGGGGGGAAATGAGGAGGAGACTAGGCCAAAGCCTACCTCAGGTTTGATGGTCCCCTCCTATCTGGCCCACACCATCTTAAACATATACACAAAATGGCGTTTCTCCACACCGGCAACTCTTTTTGAGTTTATGAAGGATTACTATATTAAACCTTTATTCAACCTATCATCCCTCAATAATCCAGGAACACCCTCTCCTTCCCATGCTAGGATCACTCAGCCTAGGGATGCCTTCCCATATTACATTTGACATATCCCCTCTTTCTGGCATTACACCTATATGTGGGAAATTCATTTGGAAAGCTCATAGCGTCTGATCAGATGGGCACTTCAATCTACTATTACTCCGCCTCTAATTGAGCCAGATTATTTTGTGCCAGAAGAATCATGACTAGACTCATCTCTTTTATTGCACTTCAAAGTGCTTCTACTGGCCCTAGAGTAACCAGATGGCAGCAGGCAGGGAGTCAGCCCATCAGCCATTTTTTTCAAAAAGTTGAAAGCATGCCCACAATCACTTATCAGCCTGCTGGGATATGTAGTTCATGGGGCTGTCAGCCATTTTTTTTAAATTTTGCCTTCTGAGCATGTGCACAAATGCTTGCTAAGACTGCTGGGATATGTAGTTCACTGCTGTTCTCCTAATCTTCTAAACTTCTTCCTCAAAGGACAGAAAAAAGCTGAAGAACAGAGGCTAATTTCTTTTAGGCTTTTAAAAAAGAAAACAGAGCTTTGAGCAGTCCCTGTGGGGGGGCGAGGTGCAAGTAAGCAGTTGTGCGCACCTTGCTAACTGCTTTTTAAAAATGGCAGACAGAAAACAAGAGGAGACCTGCCTGATGGCTTGGGTGTGCAACAAGAGTGTGACCAGACAGCAGGAAATCCGCTTGGGAACCAGCTCAGACCAAGAAGACTGGATTTTCTCAGGTATCAAATAAACTCACGGCAAGGGGAGGGGGGAAGGCGACTCGGATGACTGGGGATCGACAGACAGATGTTGCTGTCTGATCGTGCACTTTAAATCCGTTAGGGAACAGCAAAGGCAACGGATCAAGCTTCCAGTGTGAACGTGACCATAGTGTGATCTTCTTTGTGTGTTCCAACTGGCAAAAGATGAAGCCATCTCACACCACAATGTAGTGTGAGAAGAGTAAAGGCTCCCTTCTTCATTCAGGTGAGTATTTTCTATTATCCAGTGAAACTGGTGTTGCTGATAGACCAATAGATATTGAAAGACACATTGCAGCAGTATTCCATGAGGCCTCCTACAACATAGCTTTATCAGTGACAAGAATCAGGGCCAATTAGAGGGGAAGGACAGGAGGGCATTCTGTCATGGGTCTCAAGCTCGATGGGGGGCCCCCTCACATTTAGACACTTCTTGATTTTTTGGTATTTGAAACGTTTCACAACTCGTTTTTAAGTACATCACATGTTGCATTTTTAAATTTTTATTGTGGTTAGGAGACTCAGCAGCTAAAAATAGCCCAGGCCTTTCCAGGTCTCTTGAGAGGGCCTGATAAGAACAGACCTATAAAGAGAGAGCATGCTTCAAGGTCATTCCTGTCCCATCCTATGGAGGTGATAATGGGAAGAATTTCTTGATGGCTTGGAGAAGACAGATCATAAATTTGTTGTCATCTTCAAATCATGGAGGTAAACTATCATAACAAAGATAATCTGTGAGGGGATTAACAATACCAGCTTCCTCCAGTTACTGTGTCAGGTTGACTTTTTTGTCATTAGTGATGAGTAGGAGCTGGTGAGGCTCTGTTTAGAAAAGATTGCTATACTCCTGTGCTCCCTGATGACTTTATGCTAGACTAGAGGGAGTGTCTCTCAAAAGTTATTCTGATTGGCATGGGTATAATGCTATCATCCACTTGAGACCTAACTAATATTTGGGCAAATTTCCTAGAGAAATTTGGCATCTTTGCTGGAGCATTTTCAAATGAAGCCTTGTAAAAATCAATCAAGGAAATTTCACCTTGGAACCCTGCCAGTTTTCCTTTTGGTGCTTTCTGCCTAACTTTCTGTAAGAGGCATCTCTTTGTAGGCTCTGTGAACCCAGTTCCTTGCTTATATAACTAAGGTTGCCAACCTCCAGGTGGTGGCTGGAGATTCCCTGCTATTACAACTGAACTCCAGGCAACAGAGATCATTTAACTTGGAGAAAATGGCTGCTTTGGAAGATGGACTATATGGCATTATACCATGCAGAGGTCCCTCCCAGCCACAAAGCCCACCATCCTCAGGCTCCAACCCCCACAATTTGCAGGTATTTCCCAATCTGGAGCTGGCAACCCTAACTATAGCCCATTTGGCACGGTGTGTGTTATTGTTTTGCTGTCAGTCATACTTTCATTTATACCAGTTTTTTTCCTTGAGAGACAGATGTTAGAGGCTTTATTCATGTCATTTTTACATCTATGTCTAACTTTGTCTCCAAAAGTACATACATCCACTTTGAGCACCTTTTATTACTGTGGTGGCTCTTTCTCTTGTTCTTGCCTGATTTAATTTCAGTTAGATTTTACGTTGTAGTTTCTTTGTACCTTCAGGCACCTACTCTTGTCATCTTTCTTCCTGGCTGTCTCTCAGCATTTTGTCTACAAGTTTTAATCCGCTTCATTTACACATTGCTATTCGCCTTCTCTTGTTCTATCACCCTAATCTACAAGTGTCTGACATCTATTTGCTTACATGCATCTAGAGTCTTGTTGTTTTGACAGCCGTTTTAGCTTGGTAATATTATGACACCAACAAATCTCATTGCATTCTCAGTGAGAACCACAGTGGCAATTAGCCTATCGCTTTTGTGTAGGCTGTTCCAGCATCTGTCCCCATTTGGTTTTGTAGAACTTCGGTGCATACTGGGTTGGATCTAGTGCAAAACTTCCACTTGAACTAGAGTTCTTACTCTCAAGCAGAAATGCAAGAAAAAGACCATGGTAGCTGCTTGCACCGAGTCAAACTTATTTTCTCCCCCCTTGCACAAGATCTTGTGGAACCAGTTTCTGAGCACCACAAATTATAGGGAGGAAGGTACGAGGTGTTTCAAGATCTCAAGCAAGTGGAACTGTCCTAAATCTGTTTATATTTCCACTTGCACGTTACTAGTCCAAACCATTGTGTTGCTAATGTGTGGCCACCAAAATGTTAGCATAATATAATGTGAATAAAGGAACTCAATTGCAGCTCAAAACTTATTTTGCTCCTTGCTGCCACCCTCCAGGAGAATACCCCTCCAAAACACTGCCCCAGCACTCTTTAAAAATATTGTGATAAGCTACGTGTGCCCTATAGAACTCCTTGAAGTTTCTGGAATTTTAAATCTTCTTGTGAAAATTTGACCATTAGTTTGCTTGCCTTGGCAACAAAACTGGACTGGGTTGCCAGGCACTTAGTGGGGGTGAGGAATCTCCCACACTGGCCTCTTGTTTCCTGTTTTTGGCACTGCCTAGGGGGTGACAGTGGTGGTTTGAGTTTGGAACTGGCTTGCAATACTGATTTTAAAGAGGCCTGGGGGAGTAAGGAGGTAAGGAGTTCTGGTTCCATGGCATGAGAACTGGTTGGATGGCAGATATGCAGCTGATGGGATACACAAAATATTTGGGTCAGTGGGTCAGATGGAGAGGTTTGGTATCACAATATTGGTGGGTGCATCTCTGAGAAGAGAAGAAGAAGAGATTGGATTTATATCCCGCCCTTCACTTGGAGTCTCAGAGCGGCTTACAAATGCCTTTCCCTTCCCCTCTCCACAACAGACACCCTGTGAGGTAGGTGGGGCTGAGAGAACTCTGACACAAACTGCTCTTTTTCAAGGACAGCTGTGCCAGAGCTTGTGACTGACCCAAGGTCACATCAGCAGGTGCAAGTGGAGGAGTGGGGAATCAAACCTGGTTCTCCCAGATTAGAGTCCGCGCACTTAACCACTACACCAAACTGGCTCTATAGAGTGCATCTATTAACTTTCTTCTGTATTTGTTAGTAACTGTGATTCACTCACACTGGATTAAAAGTAAAGCAATGCACTTGGGGGGATTACTACGGGGGCAAAACCCATTGCATCTGTGGACAATGGACTCCAGTGGGAGAACAGTGTGAAATATAAAGGCTCTTTTCCCCCATATCCAACCATCATTTATCACTAGTATAAATAAAAGAATAATAAGCATATCATTGTTCTTTAAAAAAATTACTGTCTTAAAGGGCATGGAACAAAGCTTGGACTTTATGACTGGGGTATCTCTTCCACCCACCTTGATTCTTTAAAGACCTGATGTAACTTTATGTAATCAAGTGGCTCAAGTGGTTAAGACACTGAACTGCAGGCTGTGGAAGGTCGGTAGTTCAGCAGTTCGAGACCCGGGTGCCGCATGACGGAGTGAGCTCCCATCTCTAGTTCCAGCTCCTGCCAACCTAGCAGTTCGAAAGCAAGAAATTGCAAGTAGATAAATAGGTACCACTTTGGTGGGAAGGTAACAGCGTTCCGTGCGCCTTGGTGTTTAGTCATGCCGGCCACATGACCACGGAAACATCTTCGGACAGCGCTGGCTCTTCGGCTTTGGAACGGAGATGAGCACCGCAACCCTAGAGTCGGATTCGACTGGCTTTTGAGCAAGGGAACCTTTACCTTTAATCAAGAGTTAGCATGTTCTGCTAATGAAATAGAATGAATAAAATTTCATATAAATGCCAAAGAAATGAAGGTTTGGCAAAGGTTTAACAGCTGACCCTCAGACTGTAATATCCTTGGAAGGGTTTGAATGTTGTGGGAGGCATGCAGCAATGGAGAGCTACAGAAATCCTGTCCAAAAGTGTTTTGTATCTAAATGCAGCTTTGAAAATGTTTGGATCAGCAATATCACAAAATTCTAGCACATTATAATGAGATAAGGAAAGAGAATCTTTATGCAGATAAGAATAGTTATATTTTTACAATTTAAAACAGTGAAATGTTATGATATAATAGGGGTCTCCTAGAAGGATGGAGGAGAAGAGGGATACTGATGTACCCTTTTCAGATGTACCCTATGGATCATTGGACGCTGAATGCTAAAAGAAAGAGGAATCTATACATTTGGCCCATGGTATATTTGCTATAGTTTTGAGAGACTTTCTGTTTACAGATCTTCAGATTTTGTTTTGGGTGCTCTTTGTACACTGCAGTTGTAGTGCAAGGAGCATCTCTTGTAACTGTCGACTTAATTTCTCAGTGTCACATTCTAACACCCATTTCATCTGCCTCTGAGGAGTTCAACTGTAATTTAAATATGAATTGGAAAGCATTCCTCTCCCATTATTTTGTGTCATTAAGAGTGTTGTGTTATTATTTTTCTCTCCAGTAAACAGTTCCAAATGAGACTTTATTCCAGTTAATGGTACATGATGCCTGTCCTTGGTATTTGAGACCAAAGCTGTGTGAGAAGAATCACTCTTTGCTCCGCAGTGGGTATTTTTCCTTCATATGGTAAAGAAAGTTATTTTTTCCAAATATAGTCACAACCTCATATGACTGAATAGCCCCATCTGCACAGAGCAACTGGATACTCAGGTCCCTCCCACATGGCAGGGAAAAGGACGGCTGAACTGCAGCTAATCTGAGCCGCACCAAAATTGAGACGCCGCAGCGGGATCCCACGGATCCCCCGAGCCACGGCGCGGCACTCCCCGGCACGATCAGATGCCGGGGAGGAAGAGTCGGATGGGAGGGGGAGTCTGCCGAACTGCGCATGCTCGAGCATGCACAGTACGCCCGGGGGCCGGGATGCGCCGGTGCAAGGATGCACCGGCCAATCCCACGGCCCGGCTTGAGGCGCTCTACTGGAAAGAACCACCTAGGTAGGTGGCTCTTTTTTAGTGCGCGTTTTCGGCGGTAGGGACGGATCAGGGACGGGCAGGCAACGATTCCCAGATGTTGCCGTGGGATCGCGCCCGTTTGCTCTGTTCCCGTTCCGTCCCCCTCCCGGCCCAAAACGCCTCGTATGAACAGGGCCTACGATGAGCAAAAGTTTGTTAACTTTCGAGGAATAGCCAAAGAATTTTGATCTGAAGCAAACTTGATATAGTTTTCAAAGGGAATCTTTAACCATGTTCAAAGCAAGTACATAAAACAATATAGAGTATCTTCCTGAGGTCTTTCAAGATGGAATCTGAGCTTCAAACACTTACTATAATTTTTCACCTTTTCTTTCATACTGAGTTACAAAGGGGCTCAAGCCTGAACAACAGCCGTAGTGAATCTCTTATATGAGAATATGGTATGAATGAAACCAAAAGCCAGTATGATCCAGGAAGGCAAACAAGGAGAACTAATACTTGTCCAAGTTGGTGAATATACAACGATGATGATCCGATCTTATCAGAAAATGTCTGCTAATAGTACACACATAAATACACATGATCCTGCCTTATACTGAATCAGATCCCCTTGGTCCGTATTGGTCAGTATTGTCTCCTCAGACTGGTAGCAGTTATGCAGGTAGAAATCTTTCACATAGCCTCTTGTTTATTTAGTTAGTTGCAGTAATCAAGCCTGGAAGTCACCATTGTATGGTCACTAAAGTCCTGGGGGGAAGAGAGAGGGCTTCAGTAGCCTGATCTGCCTAAGATGGAAGAAAGAAGATCTGGCAACTGCAGCAACCTGGGCCTCCATAGATAGGGAGGTATGCAGTGTTACTCCCAGGCTCTTCACCAACTGGGCCAGCACCAGAGGTGTCCCTTCCAGTGTGGGAAACCTGGTGCCCACCTCCATACCCTGTCTGAGGTACAGGACCTCCATCTTCAATGGGTTTAACTTCAATTGACTCTGCTGCAACCATCCAGCCACAGCGTCCAAAGCCTCAGCCAGGTTTCATTAACAGATAAAGCTGAGTGTCATCAACATACTGATGGCAACCCAGCCCATAACTCCAGACTAACTGGTTGAGGGCACAGTTCCCTCTAAGCTGAGTTGGTGTGAGTTAGCTCACAGATTTTTAGCCTCCGGCTCACAGATTTCTGTCTCAGCTCAGGAAGGATGGCTCCAGATCAAACTGATTTATGTAGCAGCCAAATTGCTCGCTCACAACTTTAATGCCAGTAGCTCACAAAGTAGAATTTTTGCTGACAAGATGCCACAGCTTAGAGGGAACATTGAGGGGGCACATATAGATGTTAAATAACATTGGTGAGAGGATCACCCCCTGCGGCATTCCACATTCTAGTGGGTACTGCGGGGAGACCCTCTCACCCAGCACCACCCTCTATCCCCAACCATGGAGAAAGGAGGAAAAACATTTCAAGGCAGCCCCCTGAACTCCTACGTTGGCAAGGTGGTGTGTCAAAAGATCATAATTGACCATATCAAAAGCTGCCGTTAAATCTAACAACAGCAGTGCTGACCCGTCTCGATCCAGATGTCTATGGAGATCATCTGTAAGGGCGACCAGAGCCATCTCCATCCCATGGCCAGGACAGAAGCTGGACTGGAAAGGATCAAGGACGGAAGGATCATCCAGGAAGGCCTGAAGTTGTTTGGCCACCACTCTCTCAACCACCTTACCAAGGGATGGTAAGTTCAACACTGGGCAGTAGTTGGTCAAGACCATTGGGTCCAATGATGGCTTTTACAAGAGCGGGCAAACTACCGCCTCCTTTAACGCCTCAGGTAAAGTCCCAATAGAAAGGGACAAGTTGATGATTTCTTCCAGAGGAGCCTGAATGCTCTCCCCACAAGATTTCACTAGCCAGGAAGGGCATGGGTCAAGGAGGCAGGTAGTAGGCCTCACCGCTGCCAGGATCCTGTCAACTTCCTCTGAAGTGAGTCAATTGAAGTGGTCTAGTAGCGGACCGGAAAAGGGGCTTCCAGTTCCTTTGCTGTCACAATTGTGGCCGGGAGGTCTTGGCGGAGTGTCATGATCTTATCTGTGAAATAGCTCACAAATGCCTCGCAGCCAATAGCCAATTCCCTACCATCTGGTGTGCCCTGAGGCAGAGTCGTAATAGACCGAATAACTCTAAATAATTGGGCTGGGCATGAGCCCTCATGAATTCTCTGCCATCTCATAGGCCTTCATCATGAATTCTCTGCCATCTCATAGGCCTTCATAAGCATCCTATAAGATGTTCATGACACTTCATCACAAGCACGCCACCACCTTCGCTGTAGTCATCTTAGCTCCCACTTTATCCTTCGCTGCTCTGTGGTGTACCACAGTGCTGCTTTGGTGCAGGGGCACAGAGGGCACCGGGGGGGCAATCTCGTTGATGACTTCAGAGAGCCGGTTATCCCAGTCCTCCACCAGTTCATCCAATGACACGCCAGGGGGCATTGGATCCCACAGAGCTTCCTGAAGCCAATTAGAGTCCGTTTGACTCTACGGGCGAGGATAAATGTGCTCGCTGCCTAAACAGCGTGGGCATGGTATGCTCAGCTAGACCTTCAGGGTGAAGTGGTCAGACCGTGGGACTACATCTGTAGTCATCAGATCCACTTGTATCCCAATCCCTAAAATCAGTGTGTGGCCTGCTTGGTGCATGGGAGTCAATATAAACTGGGAGAGTCCCAGTGCCTCCATGGATGACACTAGGTCCTTGGTCTGGAGAGACACTGCATCATCGGCATGAACATTGAAATCACCCAGGATCAGGAGCCTGGGATATTCCAGTGCTCAGCCTGATACAGCATCTAACAGGTTGGACAGGGTATCAGCTGGTGCATTAAGCGGTCTGTACACCAGCCAGATAGCCGAACTCTCCTCGACATCACATGCTATATCTACACATTCAATGCCGGAGATTGTTGGGGTGGGGAGTGACCTGAAGGAGCAAAATTCATGTATAAGCAAAGCCACACCCACCCACCCATATGTCTGTGACTGGTGAAAGACCGAGAACCCAGGAGGCGTAAGCTTGTTCAAGGTGATAGTTTCACCATCTCTCACCCAGGTCTCAGTCACACAAGCCACGTCTACCTGTGACTCCATGAGATAGCACATCGATTTTATTATTGATAGACCTGGCATTGAATAAAACCAGTGTCAGAGAAGGGTAAGTTTTCCTAGCCCCACAACCAACATCCCTTGGGGTGGGACATAGATGGGGAAAAGTCTGAGCATTTCTATATCTCTGATTTCTTCCATTCCAGTTAAAGGAAGAGCACCTATGCCCACCACTATATCTTTTCCGCCCCATAATCACTGGTATCCCTGACCCTTGCATGGCCCCTCTTCATCAGTGCTGTCAACCCCAACACTCTCCAACAATCAGCATAGGCTATAACTATCCAAATTAAAAAACCTGCCTGCCTGGCTCATCACTGACCCTTTGTCTAAACTAAGTACTCCATTTACCTTCTCCAGCTATTTAAATTGCTATCTTAGGGGTTTTTTGTATGTAGTTTTGTTGAAGTTCTTGTTTGTATGCATATGATATGGGCTTATATTATGAAAAACCCAATAAATACATTGTTAAAAAGAAAAAGAAAAGAAAAGACCACCAGTAATTACGGATGGGCATGAACTTAACCACAACGTGAAATTCATCAAGAATTTTGCTCTGTTCATGGTTTGCGAAAAGTTTAAAGGACTGCACAAGAAAGCCTGAAAAACAACTGAGTGGCAAGGAGCTCCCTGTCGCTCAGCTATCTATTGGGCTTTCTGCAAACTCCATTTAAAGTGACTGCCGAATAGTTGTCAAAAAGTCAGAGTATTTAGTACACCGTAAATCTGCTAAAAATTCTCCAAGTTTCAAGTGAATTGGACAAAGGTGTTTGATTTTTATAGCTCCTTGAATAAGGTGCCCCCAGCCATCTTCTCTGTATAGTGGGGGAAAGGCCATGGGTTTCTTTTTGAAGCCTCATTTTTAAAACCAAATTAGTGACTGCAAGTAAAAGAAGTCCTTCCAGAGTGTCTGTCTAGTGAGGTGTGCATCTGCCCCTCCAATCAGATAGCAGAGAAATAGGAGCATTTTTAATTTAGGCAAGCTCATGTTGGTTTGTTGGGAGCTTACCAGGGCTCTTTTTGTAGAAAAAGGCCAGCAGGAACTCATTAGCATAATAGACCACACCCAACAGCAGAAACTCATAAGCATATTAGGCCACACCCCTGACAACACAGCTCATTAGCATATTAGGCCGCAACCCCATGTTACCAGAAGTGTAGTCATCCATCCACACTCACCTTTTGCTTCTTATCCTGTTTACCCTGCTTGTTGTCAAAACCCAGGGCTTTTCTTGTAGCAGGAACTCCTTTGCATGTTAGGCCACACCCCCCTAACGTAGCCAATCTTAATGAGTTTCTGCTGTTGGGTGTGGCCTATTATGCTAGTGAGTTCCTGCTGGGCGTGGCCAACTCGGGAGCCAGCCGGAACTCCGTTCCCGTGCGTTCCTGCTCAAAAATAGCCCTGAACCGAAGCAATTAAAAAAAAAAGTGATATTACCCCAAATCACTAATTAATCTGCAAAAAGTGGGAAATGGGTAACCCTCTAACTGGAGGCAACCAGAAAAGCTAATAAGCCAAGGAAAAAAGAAACACACAATGAAAATCAAGACACAAACTCCTCAGAAACACAAAAAAGGGAAGACAGCAGATCAAAACAAACCAGATATGAAATCACACAGAACCCAAAACAACTTGTTCTGAACATCCTCCCCCCAAAGTCCAGATATGTTCCCCCTTTACTCTCTGGGGGGGGAAAGATAGTGGAAGGTGAGCTAGTAGTAATAATATAATAATCAGACCAGTCTGTTGAGAAATACCATCTAAGCAGGATGTGACCAGCCAGGGTTTATCATAATCCAAGCCAGTGTTCTCTCCTAAGATGCAAGGAGCAGCAAGCACAGCCCATATGCAGCACACACATGGAGCAAAAGAAGCAACATAACAGATGGCTGTAGTTTAAAATTTCCCTCCCCTCCAAGAAAGACTGTGTAATTGGCCAAGGCAACTTGCCTGATCAGTCCCAGGGCTAAGATTGGCTGGGAGAGATGCTGTTTTCCAGGGAATAGAGAAAAACATTTAAAAATAAGACAGGCTCCATTGAATTCTCAACAATTAATTCATGATGTTAAGAGATCCAGGAGTCATTTTGGAAAGGCTTTGACTGCCTTGGATATTGTCTTTATGATCTGATGACTTTCAGGGTCAGCAATATCCAGCTACATACCCCTAGTGGACATGGTTCCTTGTAGTCTTCTCTTGTTACCATTGTTCATGCAAACATGAAATTGTGAATAAAATCTAGACGAGAGGGCATCATTAAATACAGAGCAAAAATTATGGGAGTCAAATAAATGGGGGGGGATTCCTACCATTTTGCAGTTTAAATAACTTCAAACTCACTAATCTAACAAAGTGAAATATTGGAGTGGCATCTTGGAGAGAAGGAAGCCATTGACATTATCTGTGTGTGTCAGTTCTGTTAATGCAGATTTCTTTAGCAAAGAGTAGAATATTTGTGCCTCCTGTTTAATATGCAATATGAATTACTGCATAAACCTTTAATAACTAGATGAAGCACAGTGTTTTCATGTACAGCAATACAAATTCCTAGCAGCTGTGCTGAATTTGTGACTTTCACCATTTCCTGCTGCTAAGATCAATTTTCTAATCACTAAAGTTGGGCATATTGAATTGTGAGGATTATTTCAGATGCATGGGTTGGATGCTATTGCTCTATTTTTGCATCCGTTCCTGCATGTATGAATACATAGATGTTATGCAAATAAAAGCCTTATTAATGCTTATGAATGTAAACAAGGATCACACTTCACATTCTTGAAATGTTTTAATTCCTTCTAGGAGAATTTCCCTCCCTCCCCAAAAGGAAACAAGTTTGACAGCTGATTGTGATCAGTATGTAACATGGGAGGGAAAAGTGTTTTTGAATAGCAGTTAGCTCACTTGTTCTGTTTGTATACTGCTGTTTAGGCTTGCAGAATGTCCGTTCTCAAGACAGCATGTATTTCACATTTCTAATAGGGAGGAATTTGAGATTTACTAGCATCAAAGCAAGGAAAGCATTGGGAATGCTACTCAGTATGCCAGTTACTCCTAACGTGTGCTGCTAACTGGCATGGCAGCACAATAAGATTAGTTTAGGTCAAAGCCACAAAAGATGTCTGACATTTCAAACAAGAAAAACATCATGGGCGGGAATGACACTTTCTAAGTGAACTGAGATCCTATGGTTATTCTAATAATTTATGAATAAAAGAATTCCAGAAGAATGGCCATATTTAGTTGTTATGAAAACCAGACTTAAAAGTCTGCATCTGATGAGGTCTGTTCCAGCCTCTGAAAGCTTACACTGTAGGTTTGCTAGACTTTCATGTGCTGCATGCTTCTCTCTCTCTCTCTCTCTCTCTCTCTCTCTCTTTTTCTAAAGAAAAAAAAATCTGTGCTAAAGGCGCTAAGGCTCTCTGATTTGTGTGGTATATTCTTGATCTTTTTTGTGGAGAGTTTGATCCATTAACATTGATAGAAAGTATCTTTAAACCTTGTTTATTCATCTCTGTCTTCTTCTGTAGCTTCTTTATTTGTCCTTTGTTGTTGCTTTGTAACGATTTGCGAGGGGATAACTTTCCTTCTTCTGTTTCTCTTTTTCTTCCCTTGTGTATCATCTGAACTTCGGGCCTCATTCTGTTTCTGAGAATCTGTTAGCTCTTCTTCTTCCTCTTCTTTGTCCTGCCATCCAAGATCTTTCCCATATCTTTCGAGGAAATCCTCTAATTTGAAGTTTGAATTATTCTTGTATCTTTTCCCTTTATAAATAAAAAAAGACCTTCTGGATGCAACCATCTATATTGAATATTGTTTGCGTTGAGAAGATTAACTAGATCTGTATATTCTTGCCTCTTTTCTCTAACTCTCCGCAGGATTTCTCTCAGAATCCTAATTTTAGCTTCACATATCTTAAGAGAGGCCTTTCATTTGAGATCTTGAGTATCTTATCCTTTAATTCTCTTTTGAGAAAATTTTTATGTACTCTCAGCACTTTGTTACGTCTGGAATAAGCTGAATTGACTCTATAAATTACATCTGTGTTCTGATCTATTTCCAAGGGAGATTCCTTTTCTAAATATTTTGCTAGGGCTTGAGTAATTTCTTGTTTCAAATTTTCTTCTTTCTTTTCGGGTAGATTTTGAATTCTTAACATGTAAGACGCTCTTTCCATCTCCAGTTTAATTATGGAGTCCTCAAGTTTTTCTTGTTTGTCTTGTACTTCTTGTAGTTGTTCCATTGTATTTTCCAATGTTGACTCTAGTTTATTTGTAAAATTCACTAGCGTAGCTATTTCTTGCTTATTTTCTACTATTAGTTTCTTAATTTCTTCTGTTTGAGTAGTCAATTGATTTGATATATCATCTAGTTTAGATAGTTCTTCCAAAAAATTTTTGTATCAGTTCAGTTGCTTTTGCAACTGCCGCTTCTACAGCTATATTGACCGCCACTGCTACTGATTCCTGAATTAAATTTTGTAGATCTTTTGGAGATAGTTAAGGTAAGTTTCTTATGGGTGTGGATACAGAAAATTGTCTTCCTCCCCCAGGTTTATCCATTTTCAAATATATGATACCTTTCTGTTATTTACCCTTATTCTATTTAGTTACTAAAATTTATAAATTTTTATATTCTAGATAAATTTTCCCCATTCTCTAGTTTAACTCCACAGATTCTATTTCAATAATGCAAAGCCTTACCTAAGCTGTACTAATTTTATGTTTGTATAGTTAGACACTTTATCACAATTATTAAATTTTCAATTTAAAGTAAACAGAAGTAATCACTAATTACCGTGAATATAAAAGATAAACATATAAACATATAATTATTACTAGAGCAGTAATGAGTAATCCCTCACAGTGTCTTCTTTTGTACTCTTCTCTCTCTTTTCTTCTAGTTGAATCCTCTTCTTTCTCTCTCTCTCTCTCTCTCTCTCTCTCTCTCTCTTTCTTTCTTTCTTTCTTTCTTTCTTTCTTTCTTTCTTTCTTCTAAAGCTATGTTTCTTACAGTCTTTTCTATTTCCTACTACACTCTTCTTTCCCAAATAATTTTATCAGGTTTACTCAGTCCAATGCCTCCTTTAATCAGTTAATGTGTTAATCAGTTATTCCATTAATCCTTTAACCATTTAACAAAATTCATTATAATTAATTAGTAAAGTTCATTGTAGCCATTATAGGTGTCTGTAGAGTTGTGGTTTTTCTTTCAATCAATCTCCAATCCTGATAATTCCAACAGTTATACACATTTCTAGAAAGTCAAGTCACCACGAGTTTTCCCTAAACCTCTTAACTAGAGTTAGGAGCATCCCGTTTAGTAAATCCTGCAGCCAAGTAAATTTTCCACCTTACCAGATTCTCTGATTCACCGCTTTTTCCCCTTTAAAGTTTCCTGGTCCGACAGCTTTACTGTCCATTGCTTTTATTAATTTTTTCCCCTCAGTTCTTATTTATGAAGCAGAGTTCTTATTTTAAGACAGTCTCAAAGACAAAAGTCTCAACTCACAGTGTTGTTCCTTAATGAAGACTCTCTATCTGTCAGATCCCAAGTCAGGAGAACAAACCCACGTTCCAAAGAAGTAAGATTTATTTCCAAAGCATGGTTAGTCATGAACATACAGAGATTGTTCAGAATGACGACAATACACAGGGGCAAAGTAATATAGGAACTTCAAACTTGGTTAACCCAATGGGTACATTTCCCTTGTAAGGGAGCTGATTAGAAAAGGCGCGAAGTAGCCTGAGAATCACAACAGCCAAATTCATAAACACAAGTTGAGTTCACACGGGAAATCTAATTAAGCCCAGGCAACAAGACATAACACTCCGACATCCGCCTGCAGGAGAAACTTGGCAGTTACAGAAGCATACCAGAAGAGAATAACAAGAGGGGGGAAGGGAGGACGGGCAGGAATAAGGACGGGACGTGTCCCAGAGTAATGGCAGCTAGCTGACATACTGCCCACCTGAAAATACCACTTATCCACCGTCTCCCGGTTTGGGCGGGAGACCTCCCGGTTTCCCCGGGAGACCTCCAGGTTTGTCCGGGAACTTCTTGTGGAATGCCCGAACATGATAAGGGGCCCGAATATCCCCTTCTTCCACCCATTCCCGGTGCTGGGGACCGAAATCAACCCATTCCACAAGATACCACAATTTACCACGTTTGAGTCTGGAATCCAGAATGCCCGAGATTTCATAATGTTCCTGGCCTTCCACCAAAATAGGAGGTGGCTGAACATTACTTTCCCTCCATTTACATTGACCAGTATCTTTTTTCAATAAACTGAAATGGAATACAGAATGTAAAG